>NC_055702.1:6302409-6602825 GCF_017639745.1 Melanotaenia boesemani
CATATAGTTAAGTTTTCACTGATACGTACACACACACACTTGCATAAGTTTACATACATACATAGACACATACATACAGTCTTTCAGACATACATGCGTACTTAGGGTGCATTCACACTGGGGATGCACCGAATATTCGACTGACGAAAAATTTCGGCCAAAAATAGCCTAAAAGTGTATTTTCGGTTTTCGGCCGAAAGACTTTTATCACCGAAACAACACGACTGAAACAGGATGTTGTGATGACGCAAGCAAAAAACGCGGCCAACATAGTCTTTTCTGGAAGGGCCAACATGTCTGCAGCGTGGACGTACTTCAGTATATCTGAAAAAGACCCACGGATAGCGATTTGCAAAACGTGTAATGGTGAAATTTCAAGAGGTGCATCTGCAAAGAATTTCTTCACGTGGGGTTTAATTTATCACCTGAAATCCAAACATCCTGACTGCTATGCTGAGTATGAAAGGGATTTCGGCACAGAAAAGGAAAATTCCTCCGAGCACGCCCACTCCGTCTGTGGCGGAAGTTTTTGAAAAGGCAAAGACATTTCCCAGTGACGGGGCCAAGGCAAAAGGGATTACACAAAAGATTATGGAATTCATTGCCTTAGATCATCAGCTGTTCTCTGTCGTAGAAGATGTGGGATTTTGTAGGCTGATCGAGCACATTGAGCCCTGTTATGCCATGCTGAGCAGGCGACATTTCTCAGACGTGTGTTTACCTGAGTTGTTTAATGTTGTTGCAACTCACGTCCATGCGCTTATAGCTGCTAATATTTCAGCTGTCAGTTTCACAACAGACATATGGAGCTCGGACGTCAGCCTCACCAGTATGCTCAGTCTAACCGCACAATGGATCGATGCTGATTTCCAGCTGCAGAAGATTCTGCTCCATTCCCAAGAGTTACGAGGGTCACATACAGCAGCAGCCATTTCCGATGCATTCGCCAGTATGTTCGACACCTGGCATATCGACCAATCTAAAGTGCATGCCATAGTCTGTGACAATGGAAGAAACATGACAAAAGCGATAGAAGAAAGCCATATGAAAGGAATACGGCGCATGGCCCACACACTACATCTGGCTGTGAATGCCTAGCGTAAAAGACTTACTGGCTATAGGCAGAAGGATTGTTGGCCACTTTATACATTCGCAGCTGGCCTATTCCCACTTACAGTCTATGCAAGATCAGTTTGGAACACCAATAAAACGGTTCCAACAAGACGTGAGTACACGTTGGAACAGCACGTATTACATGCTGGAAAGCCTCCTTGTGCAAAAGCGAGTCTTGGCTGCATACAGCGCAGATCACGAGCTCCCTGCAACATTCACTTCACACCAGTGGGTCTTAATAGAGAACATCCTCTCTCTCTTCTTGCCCCCTTTGACCAGCTAACTAAAGAGATCAGCTCCTCTGATGCATCTGTAGCAGACGTTATTCCTTTAATCGCAGCACTAAAGTGTCTTCTTAGCAAAGAGGTTAAGACGGACCAGCGGTCTGGAAGAATGTTGCACCTTCAAACTGAACCGAGTCCCAAATTGTACCAAATTTAATAGAATAGAATAGAAATACTATATTAATCCCTTTGGAGAGTCCTCAGGGAAATTTGGGTACCAGCAGCAATACAACACCAACAGTGAAGCAGGACAAGCACAAGACACAATAAATACAGGTACAAAGCAAAATAGAGGCAACAAGGTGCAAGAAAAGCACAAATAGAATGTAATAAATAACAATAAGATAAGTTAAATAAAACAATATAAACAAGCATTGCACACAGTAGAGGTGGTAGAGGCAGACTATCCTGGTGTGAATGCATTCTTAGTCACATTTTCACACATACACACAGTATAGACTGTATATGTCTGTCTGTACAAATACCAAGACTGACATTAGTATTATCCCCCCCAAAAAATACAGTCAATAATAAGCACAATAATAAACTTTGATTTTTAATCTCAAATCAACCTCTGCAAATATTCAAACTCCTATCATAGGGACTTCTAAGGAAACCCCACCAAATTCAACTTCTCCTTCAAGCAGTTATCTGCAGAAAAACATCCTTTTGTACTTTCCTCCCATTTCTTTCTCAAGACTGTTATTCCCTGTCAGTGTTGCTGTAAAAACAGTGACTGAAATAAATTAGGTTTTCACTTGCATTAAGTATGTTTGTGTCAGCACTGGAAAACACGCTTTGTAGACATCCACTAATATTAATGGATGACCTACAGGAATTTCAACAGAAGCGTACACTTAGTCAGGGAGCAGATTTGATACAGGTGAATGAGGGCACGGGGTATGCTCAGTGTTAGATTTCTCAGAAAGAAGCAAGCAGGAGAGCTGGTCCTTTTCTTACTGCTGGTGAAGCTTGCTGTTAAGGCGCCTGAGCTGCCTACCCCACCCCATCCACCATCCCTCTATTGCCCTCCCCTCCCTGCACCCTCTCCCAAACCCCAGCCAGTAAGAGGTTCAAGTTACTGCGGCCACGCTCATTTTTCCATTATGAGTTCATCTGCCTGCAGAAAAAGGAAGCCGCTGGTGCAACCTGAGACCCTGGAGCACTCCACCAGGGACTCTAGTCTTTCCAGTGCCCTCCATTTTCTCAATGAAATTCCTCTGCCTCTCGCTCACAGTGAGCAGTGGAGGGAGTGAAAGGGAGGAGTGAAGCTCAGCAAAGAAAAAAAAAATCAAACTTTTTTTCTCCTTTTTGCTGCAAAGTGTCAGAGAGTTGAAAGGAGGAGTTTCGGAGGCTGAGAGGGAGTCCAGATACAGTGAAGAAGTTTGTTTTCCTTTTGGACATTTTGTTCTAGAGTTAGTCATGCTCACCGGAGAGGGATTTTTTCTAAGACTTTTCACAACATTGCCAAATTATAGTTGAGATGTTAACTGTCAGATTTTTAGTTTAATTTTATGTTTTATTTAAAGCAAACTTTACTCTGTGGTTCTGTACAGAAATGAGATTAAACTGAACAATGTTTCACCCACATTTCTATCTTTCATGTGTTTACATGTTGCAGTTGAGTTATACATTGAAATTGCACAGACCTTTACATGTCATTTAATATTTTCTCAATGTTCTTTAAAGATTAGGTCAATAGATGTTCTTTTTATGTTTTTAATCTGGAAAGATGTGTGCCAGATAATCACAGACATTTGCTAGTTTGACATCACAAACAAACTTATTTCCGGCTTTTTTTCAGCTTCTACTGGAGTAGTGTTACAGTGATGTTGCAATCCAACCTAATTACTTTGGAAGTTTATGCACAAATATGACTTCTTGTCATCGCACTCCTTTGAGATAATGCAGCATATTTCCTCATGGCTGCAATTTGCTTTACATTTACTCAAACATGCAAGCAGAGAAATCACACTTAGTTTAGCAAGCCTCTGCATGAGGTGTGTTGTGATTAATTGGCATTGTCATTATCATTGGCAATCTTTATATAAGAGAATGACATATTGTTGATAATGCACACATACAATATCATTTTTTGATCACAGTTGATTGATTCAAAACTGAATGCAGATTATTTTTTGTACAATTGTTAGTTATTTTCTACTGATATCATGATAATGTCATTAAAAATGATAATCATGTAGTTCATCAACTCGTAGATCATTCATTAGCCTCAGACACGTTCACTACTGCAACAATTCCTTAGCGTTAACCAATTTTGATGTTTCAGGTTTGTTATTTGGCAGCTGCCATTTTTTGGTTTGAAGCTAGAAGTCATGCAAATGACTGATGTGAGGCAGAATCTGTTGAGTGGGTGCCAGACATAAAAGTCATCCATCACTCAAAGCAGCTTCATTTATAGTAGTTCATACAATGGATGCACAGATTTATTGATCTAGCATTGGTTTTAGTCAATATTCAGTCCACTGACTGAAATTGGCCTAATGGAAAACAAGATAACATTAACTGATGACAGTGGCCAGTATTTTTCTGGTGTGTCCTAACTGTGTTTCCCTGAAACTGACATGATTTATTTACATGTAATTTTGTTAGGCCGTGTAAGAACATCTTAAGCAACTATTTATTAAAAACAAAGATGGTTTGTATAACTCACCAGGTTCGTAGGTGTAGTCTGTGGGCTCCTGCTTGACCATCATGTGGGCTGGTGGAAACCGGTGCGGGTGTGAGTGTGGATGTGGGTGGGGTTGAGGGTGAGGCCCATGCCCCTGTCCCTGTCTGTGGCCTGGCCCTGCCATGTGAGCCGCCCGCTCATACAGCGGGTCCAGGTATTCTTGCTTAAAGCTTTGCTGCAGGTAAGACACGCAGGGGTCAGAGTGCTGCCGATGATAACCACCACCTCCTCCTCCGCCCCCTGGCCCTCCACCACCTCCTCCGCCACTTCCACTGCTGCCATGTCCGCCAGGGGCAGATGGCATGCGTTGAAAGGCCTGCCCTGGTGTGGGGAACTGGGGGCACATGGGATCTCCTGAAGGGCCCTGAAACCTGGAATTGAGAGATGACATACAGCTGCTCAGTTCAGGACCTCATATACCATCAGTCAATGAAACATGTCAAGATGTCCTCGCTCTATCACCTGGTGCTGATGTGGTAATTGTTGCTGGGAAGGGGCTGAGAGGTGGCAGCTGGGTTCAAGTAGCCGGCATCGGGCCTACCAGCCACTACAGGTTTTGGGGAATAATGCTGCTGCATTGGAGACATGGGGGTCCCAGGGCAGGAGCTCTTTGCTCCTCCTGCAGCCCTTTTCTGCTCATAGGCACTGTAAACAAATGCATGAATACAAATCACAGCAGGGTCAAAGTTGGGAGGTGTGCTAGTTTTTCGCAGTCAATAAAACAAACGGTGCTAATGGGAGTTCTGTCAATGCTGTGTGGTTTTAGCTGTGTTGATTTATGCATGACAGCTGACCAGTGCCGGGTCATTGCACAAAGACAAATATTGTTATTACAAAGGATAAAATGGTTATAGTTTAATTTATTTAGCTTTTATCAACAATAGATGTCAGTAAACATACAGTGAGATGCAGAGACAGTGAGGCCACTCTGGATCTACTTTAATGTAAAGGAGGTAAATGGAACTGAAACCATCAGTGTACAAAAGCACTTAAGCACGATGGTCACATTTCCACAGCAACACATCACTGCAGAAACAATGCCCTAATTAATCTTAATAATTGGCATGGCACACTTTAAGTGGAAACTTTCTATTAAAATAAAAAGCTTCTAGGAAACTGTTGGTTCTGTTTTTCCTGGTATCTAACCAGGAAGGCAATTATAAGATTCCATGTAAGAACAGTTTTACATGGAATTGTGTTAGACTGGAGGCAGACTTGCTCAGCTAAATACAACAAAAGAAAGTGATAATATTTGTTTATATTTGTTTGAATTGATGACTGGATGTACTCAAACTGTAGGGTAAATATTTTCAACTGTAAACAAATGCATGCATCTGTGTAACAGATGGTGGTCTACCTAGTTCAGTTGGTAACCATGTTCCTGATTGCTGGAAAATGCTGTTTTAATCATTCAAAATGTGAAACTGATCGAGGTTACTGCAGCGTTCCTCATGAAGCCATGAAAAAAAAAAAAAAAAGCACAGGCCATAGATTTTATGAAAAGTTGCTTAAAAAAAGTGACTTGTGGACATTTCATTGGGATCAAAAGTAGCTGAATCAAAGCAATGAATTTGCAGTGATAATTGTGTTAAAAGTTTGTAAATCAATTTACTTTAATTATTTAGGATCATTCTGTTAGTTTCTGCTATGTTGTGGGTAAATTAAAGCTTACTGGGAGATAGTTTCTTGTTTTACTCATCAAGTTTGTGTTTTTGATCATGTTTTTTTATGATTCAGCTGAAAGAGGAAAGCAGAGTTTATTGGTTCATTTACACGAAACACACACAGCAATGATGCTTTAAAAACACCACCACACTGATCTTTGTTTCATACATTCTTGGTTCTCCAATAGTTGTTTCTTGTTTGTAGACCAAACAAATAGTTATTTGGTCTACATCCAACCTGTTAAAAGTGTCTTTAGACAATCAGATGTTCAACTTCATCTGCTCCAGCTTCAGTTTCTAAACTCTTTCCATTTTTACTGCACAACCTCTGAATTAACACAGGTGCTCTGCAGCAAGCATGTTCAGTGGTGCAGCAGTGAAAAGGGTCCCCCCTCAAACACTTTCCTGCTACACCACATTCCAAACATTGGGCTATTTAAAGGAGTATTTGTAGCATAAAACAAATCCATATCATAAAATCAAAAAACAGATTTAAGAATGAACCAATGTACCGCCCAGCCCTAGCACTAGATAGTACAAGATGTGAACTACTGTAAATAAGTGGGTATTTGTCCAATTTAAGGCTTAGTTCTTTGTTGGATAATGTAAATTTTTTAAAGGTATCTAGTGCTGAATTCCCGTGCTTGGCAACGTATTGCACATTAGCCATTTTGGTTTGTTAAACAACTACTATGTTTGTTAGATTTAATGCAATCAATAGCTGTTTCTTGAGGTGAACCTGGAGGTACCTGGCATAAAGGCACTGCTCTCCACTGGGGTAGTTGAAGCTTGGTTTGTGGCTACAGGACTGGCTTGGGTCGGAGCCGGGGCTCTGCGGTTCCTTCTTGATATTGACTGGAGGACTGTGAAATGCCACTGCTAAAAGACACAAACGGAGAACAGACATGAAGGTTGGCACACATGCAGCAGGCTTTCTACATTCCTTTGTAATTTGGCCCTACCCTGATACTACCGTCAATGAGCACAAAGGCAAAAGCTAATTCTTCTTTCTGCACAGGAATCTCTTTTACATGCCAGCCAAAATGCTTAAGTGACTGTCAACTGAAAAACACAGGCCAGCAGAGAGACGCGTATAAACACACACTGACATAAACACTGACAGAAAAACACACATGCTCACACACGACCACATTCCAGCAGTCATTTTGAAACCCTAAAGTGTCCTCGCCCACTTTTCTTCGCTCTTCCAGACACAACAGCAGCCAAAACTTCCTCTGTCAAGTCAGGCTTAAAGCTAAACAACTGTACGGGCCACAGAGATGTCTGTAGGCTGATGAAAGTTAATGTCACACCTCTGTTAAATAAGCATATAGTCTAATTCCATCCCTCATCATTCTTTCCTGTTGGTATCCAGATGTTTGCCATCATTTGAAGACTTTGTTGTCTTCCACTAAAGAAGTAAGATGCAAGAAGATGAAGCTATATGCCCTAAGAAGATGAAACATTTTTGGATTTTTATCTATTTGATGTCCTCAATAAAAAGGTACCCATTTAATCTTCAACAGAATCAACTGTCTATCAAGCTGGACTGCTGGAGGGGACCTTTGCCTTAATGGCCAGAGAAACCACCCAAAATGGAGCTTCAAACTGTGCCGAAGGCTCATGTTTATTATGCGAGGGGAGGTTTTCACCCGGAGAACTGTACAGGATGTTTTTCTGGTCCCGACAGGGTAAACAGCAGCAGCTGTGCACTTCCAGCTGGGGAGGCATGTATTTACGTGTGCACTTGTGTGCACGTGTATTAAAAATGCTGGCTAGCCTGTCTAAAGTGTGCTTTAATGTGTGTGTGTGTGTGCAGTGGGTGTGGAGTTGACGGAGCAGGCCACACTGAAATCTCAGCTCATATAATTACATAGCAGGGCTGTCCATTCACAAAAAGGAGAAAAACAATTACTGGCTGACTGAATAAAACCCAAAATGGCTGTGAGGTAAGAGATAGAAAGTGAAAAAAAAAAAACAAAAACAAAGAATGAGAGAAGATTATACAAGCTGCTGTTATGCTGGAACATTTTCCTTTACTCTCCACCTTCAAGTCCATTTTAAAAGGTTGCTAAACATCTGATTGCTTGTTCGCACCAGAAAGTGTAGAATTTTTTCTGTTAGTCTCAAAGTTTAAAACGTTCATTTTCAGCCTTAGGTGAGAATGAAAAGCAACATTTCTGATTAATTACAGTTTGACATGTTCGCCTTTATGCAAACACAAAATATTAAACTGACAACCAAACGGATTTGCTCGTCATCATAACCTTCCTATTTTTGGTCTCTACTCACTCTCCCATGGCAGGCAGGCAGGTGAGGAAGCGCTGGCTTTAGCGGAGGATCAACGGGATTAGAAAGCATTTACCCAGATTTCCCAGACAGACGCGATGGGGATTCCAACCTCCTCTGAGTCTCCGACAGCCCGTCTGCTGGTACGCACAGGGTGGCACATGACTGCTGCTCTAACAACACGAGCTCATTTGTCTGCTGACAGTCCCCTCTTTTTTCTCAGGCCCGCTCATGAACAGCAAACAGTCCCCAGAGTGAACAACTCCACTTACAGCTCAGGTCAAGCAGAGCCGCTAATGCAGATGGCAGGAATATTGTCCCTGATATGACAATATCGGTTTGTGAGGATGTTATAAAACTACATTCAGAGAAGCCAGGGAGTTGGCGTGTTTGAGCAGTTTGCATGCAACTTTTTTGGAATATTAATTAATCTTCTAAATGGGCACCAGACAGTGTTTGTGTATTAGCCTGTGACTTTGATTGCTGCTGCATGTGTTTCCAATTAGATGAAACTGGATGAAATTATGCATAACTAATTTCTGTTCTGTGAAACTGTATAGCAGTAACGTGACCATCGGTGTGCTAAAATACCTGCACAGGCAATGGTGAAGCAATGTGATCTGGATTTGTATAGAGCTGTAATTGGCTCTTTCTTTGCATATGTCCCACCTTTTCCACAAGCTTGAAATTCAGCAGGAATGTTTTAGTGTATGGGCTTAATATAAAGTCAGCTGTAAAGAAAGTTTGCAAATAATTTCAGTTTGCAAATGTGCAGAAAAGGATTTGCATGGTTGTCTGTGCATTTTTAGAAAAGTAAAAAAAGATACTGGATGGTCTGTTAAAGTCAAGGAACACCAATGTGGATTCATCTTCAGAGGACCATGATCTGGAGATCATCTGGATCAAAATTCATTCAATCAATTCAGATGAAAACCACACAAGTACAGTGTTTATAAATAAGATTTGGGGTGTAATCTCAAATCCAATACTATATACTATAAATAGTCCTTAGATTGACATAAACTCAGGTCTCCTACAGTTGTTCCAAACTCTTGTGTCTATCACAGTAAATCTTCCCATCCACATGTTAAATTTGTTGCTGAAGTTTATAAGGTGCTGGCAGTCTTGTAAACGGATAGAGAGTTATGGTTTCTTCCGGTTTCTTTCTCTTCCTGCTTTTATTTAAGGCAAAATGTCCTCTTCTGTTTTGTGAAATGTTACATCATCCTCATATTTCATGGTTTCCGTTCTACAAGAGGAGGAGGGTTACTTTGTCAACTTTTGTGAGTATGAGGAACCTGAAAGGTGTTTAGAAGTGAAGAGACAGATTCGGTACACAAAAGCTGTTGCCTTGTAAAGCAGACAATTTTGAGATAACACAGATGTGTATATTCAGCAGCCACTTCATTAGGTACACATGTTCAACTTCATCTTAACACAAATGGCTAATCAGCCAATCACATGGCAGCAATTGATTTAATTTAAATATCATGTAGACATGGTCAAGACAACTTCCTGAAGTTTAAAGCGAGCATTACAATGAGGAAAAAAGGGCAATTTAAGTGACTTTGAACTTGGCATGTTGTTGGTGCCGGATGGGTTGATCTAATCTATTTTCACACACCACCACATCTAGGGTTCACAGAGGATGGTCCAAAAAAGAAAAAATGTTCAATAAGATGCAAAAGTCCATTGTTGATGTCAGAGGTCAGAGACGAAAGAAAGGCAACATAACCTAAAGAAAAACAAAAACAAAACACTGGTTCTGACCAAGTTATGCAGAATACCATCTCAAAGTACACCAGGTGCTACTCCTATCAGCTAAGAACAAGAAACTAAGGCTACATTTTACAAAGGATTGCCAAAACTGGATAACAGAAGTTGGAAAAGTGTTGCCTGGTCTCATGAATCTCCATTTAAGCATTCAGATGGTAGAGTCAGAATTTGGTGTGAACGTGAAAGCATAGATCCATCCTTCCTTGTATCAATGGTCCAGGCTGCTGGCTGTGGTGTAGTGGTGTGGGGAAATATTGTCTGGACACATATTGGGCTCCTTAGTACCAGCTGAGCATCATTTAAAAAAAACCATAGCTGACCATGTCCATCCCTTTATGACCACAGTGTAGCATCTTCTGATAGCTACTTCCAGCAGGATAACAATATGGAGCAAAACCTCTGGGGAATGTTTCCAACACCTTGTTGAATCTGTGCCATGAAGAATTGAGGCAGTTATGAAGGCAAAAGGGGGTCCAACCTGGTACTAGCAAAGTGTACCTAATATAGTGGCAAATTAGAGTAAATAATAGCATTTATGTGTGTAACACACATCCTATGGATAAAATGTGTGCATGCTTGACTTTAACTCGGGAATAAGGCAGATTCTCATCTCCTCTTAAACTGATAAGGTCAAAAGGTTCCTAAAAAAACGAACATTTTATCTCCTCCTGCCTTATTTTATGCTATTCTTCAATGAGCCCTTGTTTTGGCCACTTCGTACAGAGGTGACTCCAGCTGAAGGTAGGGTGGAGATGGACGTTTACATATGTAAATGCAAGCTCTTAGAGGGAGAGGATGCAGGGTGAAAGGTGATGGTCATGGTTGAGTGCTTTAGGAAGTAGAGGGATCATTACATTGGGAGGGCTTCCATTCAGTGGACACCTACCACAAACAAATCACATAAGCAGGGATGGCATCCCCCCCACCCTGTCATCCCAAACACATACACACTCTTCTCTACACAATAGGCCCCTCAGCTGAGCCACGCTGTGGTGGTGTGAAAATGTTGGGAAACACTAATGGATTCCTATGTGAAATAAAAAACACAAAGAGCATTAAAACAGCTGCACAAAGATAGCTCTTTAGATGCAACTAAATTGTGGGAAGCCAAATGAAGGGATTAAACGTTCACGTGTCGTATCTGTCAAAACATTTTTAATATCACAAATGAATGAGCTGCTTCATACAGCAAGCGGGACCTGGCTATGAACTCTTGCATTTCATTTTGGACAGATTATTTCCTACCATTAAAGGTCTTTGTATAGGGAAATCCAGCGTGAAGACAGGAGTGCATCTGGAGAGTCTTACATTGGATGTTTATATGCAGCTTAGCCAAAATCTTAAGCCTCTGGAAGTCTGCAGCACACGACAACCTCACTCAAAATAACTTATTGGACATCAGCCCAGTGTCAAACAGGGTGACGGGAACTTGCTAAAGCACAGAGCATGTGAGTGTCATGTAAATACACACTCAATGAGTCCAATTATACAAATAAGATTCAAGTTTCGTTCTTAGAGGGACCCTCTAAGGGCTATCTGGAGATCTGGATCTTATCTCACATGTTTTATGCATGTAGAATGGCACATGGCCTCAGCATAATATAGAGAGCTGGAAACATGGGCTACACCTGGTTGTCCCACGCTTGCCAACTGATAACCCTCTGTGGTGATGGATCGATAACAAAGATGCCAATTGCGCAACAAAGATTTAAGAGGTTAAAAAGAGGTTATTGATTTTTACAAGCTATTTTTTTCAACAAAATATTGTGGTGGAGGCTTAATGGAAGACAACCATGTGATTTAAAAGAATTTTACCCTCAGAAGTAGATTTAACCTCCATGTAACTTGGACTAAAATGGTAAATTTGGTTTACCATGTAAACGTATGATCAAGATTATGATGAATGGCTATTATTAGCTACACATTGTGAAGGTAACAAAGTTAAAAAGGCCTAAATGTAATGGCTGGCAAACTAAGAAAGTCGGAAAACAAGCCAAAACACTGGAACTGTTTTCTCCCCATTTCTTTATGATACAAATCTCTTTATCTAGAACAAAATAATAAGTTTTGAAAATTTAAATTTTTTAAAAATTGAGATTATATGAAACATTAGGGCTTTTAACTTTAGCCAAGGCCCTCAGTAGTTTATAATCTAGCTTTAAAAAGGGGAATTTTTCATTAAATAGCTGCCTGAGTGTTGTCAAAAGTGCAGAAAAAGGCTGCTTTTGTTCACCTCACGGCAAGGGTTTTTCCACCAAGGTGGTTCCCGTCCTGGTTTAGAGCTACAGCTGACTCAGTACTAGTTCTTGCTGTTTTAACTGTCAGGGACAGGTTATAAGTAGATCAACTAGACCTAATAAAATGCTGACTGCAATGTTTAAAATGCCACAGCCAGTCTTTTAAATTCAAAAGCGATCTATAAAAGCAAAATTTTGACATAAACCTGAAGTCAGTGCAGAGGAAAAAGAATACGAAGTCACTGTTCTGACTCCTCTGCTGTTTAAAGCTTTAAAATTACTGATCATGTTCGGAAACGCTGGTCAATAAGCTGCATAGAGAGCTGGTCATCTGTAAAGCTGTTTATTAGTATTGTCAAGTGTGTTAATACCCTAAGTTGCTGTATAGAGATTCTACCTGAAACAGTATTTAAATCTTGTTTGCAGCGCCATTCCTGGATACCAGTCAGTGTTAGGCAATGTTGGCAGCTTTGGGATGTGATGCAACGGGAGATTCTCATCATGGATGTGCAGCCGACAAATCTGCAACAACTGTGTGATGCTATCATAAACACTGTCTTTGGTCAAGACAGTATTTATAAACTAGATTGATAGTATTAAGATGTTAATTTGAGGGGAAAACTAGACAAACTGAACTGTGAAGATAAACAGCTTCCCTGAACTGTGGTCTTCCACAGAAATTATGAACTCACTAAATTGAGGTTCAAACATGCATGGAAAGAGACATGGCTGCCTGTCTGTGGAACTAAGTTAAGGCCCATTTATGCTCTATGCAAAAGACGGATTTGGAGCATTTCATCCGTCTTCTGTGTCATTGACGTGCATAATCCTTGTGGATCCGTACCTGATGGAGAAAACAGAGTAGTACCACATGAAACTGTTGGGGCAGTGTTGAATAGTATAGCTGATGTCTAGCCTGTGAAAGAAACAAAGAAGACAAACCTGCAGCGTGTTTAATGGCTGCACAAACAAACGTCCATTACGTCACTGTGCTGCCGCTTTTAATGTCTCTTTCTGAGAATCTCTATTGTCGTGATTTTCTGTCACCATGTTTAGATGTCACTTCTGACTTCGAAACTCAGGTGAGCTTGAGATTCTGCACTGCCCTCTGGTCCATGTATCTGCTAACCACCATGCCAACGTAAGGGACACATGAAAGCATGCGGGCAGTGACGTTTGAAACAGATGTACGTATTTACATAAGTAAAGGGAGCATAAATAGGCCTTTAGAATCAGCTCTTGCACCATCTGTGAACCATTTGTGGAACTGCTTTGGCTAAAAAGAGGTAGCTTGGAAGCTTGCATTTCCAGTAGATCCAAATAAAAGATGTTTTTCATCAAATTGAGCCAAATGGAATCTTGTATACAGTATTTGCAGATAAGTAAAGGTAAAACAGACATTTAGATTTTTTGTAGGCTTGTTCAATGGAGGACTGCTGTGCGTCTGATGAACCTCACAGTTGTGTTTAAAGTACATATGCAGAAATTTAACGCCTCTTAGTCATGGCAGAACACACGATTTTAGACACAGATGCTGTTGTCATTCTTCCAATTCTGGACAATAGCTGGTCAACAAAATTATACAAATTTTGCCCATGGGGCAGTTTATTGCATTTTATAGGGAACATAACATGTATTCAAACTAAATTTACAAGAACGTTAAATAAAAGTGAAAGTTAGAGTCTTTTAATTTTGTTTAATAAATTAATTAGAGTGCCTAAGAGGAAAGTCTGAACCTTTGATTTTAAAACAGTGAATACTGATGTTGGTCAGCTTTTCACTGGGAGTTTGTTCCACATTTATGATGCACGAAACCTGAAGACAGCTTCTCCATGTTTAGTTCTACTCTGGTGATGGAAAGGAAACCTGTTTTGGATTATCTAAAATAACTGAAAGGTTTATAACATACAAGACAAACAAACATTTCATGTTTTTATAAACTAACAGGGGTATTTTAATATGTAACATCAGCTCTTTGATGGTTAGGAAGCTGGTGTTAAAAAAGCCTGAAAAAACCAGGCTTGCTTTGATAGTGTAACTTAGACCTCAAAGTACAGGTTTTCCAGTTTAGTTGGATTTTGGCCAAATTAATTAAATTATTTGGACAATAGAAAACCAGAAGGTTTACCAGAAGATTATGATTAGGAATGAAACTAGCTCTTTAGCTAACATATGTGGCAAAGCTCTGAGCTCAAGTTGCCAGGTTGACTTTCTCCCAATCTGCATATGGTGCAAAACAAAAGACAATCCCTATTAAAAATAAAACTAAAAAACTAAAATCAAACCAAACTAATAAGATTTCAGAGCATAAATAAAATTTAATAAACCCTTTCCTTAATATACTATTAAAACATTTGGGCTACATTAAACAAGCTGCATGTCCTTCATTTTTATTTTAACAGTACAAAGCTACAGAGGTGGTAATTATACAGACAGATGGAAGGAGCCAAAAGATGATCCACTGTGTTAACAGGGCAAATATGACAATTTGTGTTTCTTAAACTATCAGTAATGGGCAATCCATTCCCTAGAAACAATCAACAGTTACATTATTGTCAATGTGAATTCAAGATTGCACAATATCACATTGTCTAGTGAAAAACTTCAGAGCAAGAGAGAGAAGTAGAGAATTAGGGAGGGCGCGAGGCAATACAATATGATCCAGACCGTTTCAACTGCTGAGGCTGTCCAGTCATTCCACTGGTGCATGGGAACATGTGCTGGACATATGTGCATGCTTCTCAGGTCACTGCACAATCAGAGAGAGACACAAGCCGCCTGGGCAGCATTAACCAACTCATCCTCATCTCTGAGAGCCAACAGGCCGAGAGCTGCTTCAGGTCCTGTCTGCTCTGGGAGTGTTGGATCCATTAGTGTCGGCTCTATCTGATTTACAGACTGCCTTTCCTCATCTGATAATGGTTCAGGCTCCTTGAATATTTAAAGAATGGTTGTCAGATACCTGCCAAACAAGCCTAACGAGATTGATGGAGAGTATGTTGGTATAAGTAGGACGTATGACTGGCCTCCAGGGTGCAGAGGACCTGTCTCACAAATGTAAAATGTTCTTTATTTTATTATTATTTTTTTTTTTTTGGTTTTACCAACCATGAGGAAGGCAGCTGCAAAATTAAATCTGCAAACATCATAGTTTCACTTCCCATTTATCAGCTTAAAACAGATCAGTGTTTGTGGTGAGTGTTCTCTTCTTGACGAGTACTTTTTCAGAATGATTCCCACCCTATGACACGTTAACGCGATATCCCTCGATTTTTGAATTACTAATTAAAAGTGCTTTGAATATTTTGATATTGAGAAAGATGTGATTTTGGAACACAGTGAACCCCAGCTACAAGGAAAAGGACAAATAACCTTCAAATTTTCACCTACTTTAACCAGTAATTGTTCAGTCATGTTTCATGTTTTCCCCATTGTCCACTTCACTTTCAATTGTGCAGCATTAGCTTTTTTAGAAATGGCCATTGACCAGTTATAAATCTGACAACCCCATTGCTGTTTATTGGACCAGATACAATACATCCCTGTCTCTGGACATGTGCAGCGGGAGGGACATCCCGTCACAGACGAGGGCTGGATGTAATTAATCTGGCACAATATTGACTCCTCACTCTCAATCCCTCAGTCCCCCTCTTAATGTTTAATGTAGGGAATCGATCAGCCCTCACACTGTTACTGAAATGATAAAATGAACCGAGGGGTGTGTATGTGCCGTTTCTCACGCGTTTATGGGACTGAGTGTCTCTATGTGTGACTTGTTCAGGCATCTTGAGGTGTAATCTGCCTCATCAAGAGGAGATAGTGCAGAAATCCCCAAACACCTGATTGGAAATGATCAGTGTGCAGCCACGTCCACAGTTCCTTCTGTGCTTCTTGCAACCTCCACCTGACACCACCCTCTTTTTCACCCCTCACTCAGGGTTCTCGATCGGCATCTCGACCGTAATTCTTCGCGGCACATTTGACCCGTTCTTACCCTTCTCCCCCTGCTATCTGCTTTCATGCTGATTTATCTGTGCTTTATCTTTATCAAGTCATCCATCAACCCGCTCCATCTCCTCCTCCTCCTCTTCTGGATCAGCGAGGATCGATATCACCGTATGCTGGCTCTCAGCTCACCCTGCACACCTTCTGCTCTGTGTCAGCAGGTTGCTATACATTCACAACCCCACCCCCTCGAATAAGAGAGAGCAGCAGCTTTGAAACAGTTTATTTCTGTAAATTATAACTTTGTGCAGTAAAATGTGCAATAAGCAAAGCAAATTTACAGAGGACAGAGAAGTAGTCAGAGGGTGTTGGAGTTGTTAAAATTAATGCTTAAAAGTGTTATTGAGCACCTCTCTTTTACATGAACATGGTGCAGGTTGACAAGGGTGCAAATGTTTATAGTAATGGCCCCATCAGTTAGCAGCTGCATGTTTAACTTGCTCTGTTTTGTTCCACTCTGGGTGCTTTTGGATTATGTGAGCTCTGGTATTAAAATTAAATTAATCATCTCCTGCTTCGAGTCCAAAGTGCAACCAAACGGTTGCCCTCACTGCGAACGGGACTCCATGTATGTCCTGCTGAACTGCTTTCTGCTCTATCGAGATGATCCATTTTCAAAGCTAACTCAAAACCTTTGATGCACCAAAGCTTCAGAAAACAACCACTTTCTAAGAGTTTCCGACTCACTTGAGCAGCATTTACCTCATATGTTGGGGCTTTCTACATGACAACATGCTTAATACAGAAACTTGGAGAGATGCTTGGAAAGTCGCTTTTTGGAAAAGAAAAATCTTTCTTCCAAAAGTCATAGGAATTAAAAACTTTTGTTTTAGGAATGGAAGCTATCATGACTCTTAGACCTTATGCTCAGTAAATGTATCTGTAATGGGCACACCAACCCCTAGAAACAATCAACAGTTACATTATTTTCAATGTGAATTCAAGATTAGACAAGGTCACATTTAAGCAACATATTTGCACCAGGTATTCTATAATTATACCATATTTCCACGGGTAAAACACATACTGTAACTTTATTTCTGCTCAATGTGCCAGAACAGCACTTTGCTTAGGGGGTGTTGTCTGGTGAAAAACTTCAGAGCATGAGAGAGTAAAAGAGAATGAGGAATGAATTCAACATTAGCTTTAATTCATTTAAAATTTGTAACCAAAATGACCAACAAATGAGAAGCACACAGGGGAAGGTGAGGTTTAGCAGTTTGGGGAGGCAGCATGCTGGGTTTTCCACATCACTGCAATCTGAACAAAGAAAATACGCCTGAACTTAACCACAAAGATGGCTTGCAGGAAATGAAAAGAAGTAGTTCACCAGGGTAAAAGTCGAAGACAGTACAGACGTTAAAGGAAAGGAAAGTGGAAGACTCACATATTGATAAAAAAATAGCATGTGTTTTTCTGTAATGCTAGTAAGTCCTACTCTAGATGTTGTGAAAAGAGTTCCTTGATTTGGACAAAAGTCGACAAGGGGAAACAGCTTAAGTTAGCCATCAGCTTTACGATTGGAAAAAGTTGTCAATATCCATGTTTCTGCTGGTTCACTCTTTATTAGCATCCAGGGATTTAGCATGATGTATCACTAGATGACACTAGATTTGAAATTTTAGAAATAAACCTGATTTCTCAGTGTTAGCTGTGATGGTGCAACCCCAGCAGGGCCGGTGGTGAAACCTGTTTTACGATTGTCTTAGAAGAAACGATACTTCTGATACACCATTTGTATTGCTAGACTTTGATAAGGCAACCAGCCTGTAATGGCCTATACTCTTTTTAAAGAATGTATATACTTAATGTATATGCTCAATCTATGCACACCGACATAGTGATGCTTTGTGCCCACCCTCACATTTTACTGCATAGTCTCTGCAGCAGGACTAGTGGTACAACTGAGCTCATTCTATTTGATCCAGGAGTTTACATACTAATGCAATTACACCTTTAAAGTTAAAATTGGATTCTGGTTCATATCTGTTAATCTCAACACCCCTACGATACTTGAACATGCTGGTGAAGTGGGGGTTTAGCAGCAAGTTTTGGGCCATCCCTCAAGCTCCTAAATGTCAGCCATCCTAACACCTAAGAAATGCTAATACAGGTTGTATATAGCTGTTGTGGTTAATAAAACAAAGCATGAAAAAAAGATCCTAAAATTTCAGTTTTCCTAACATGAATGCCCACTGATTCGAGAGTGGGTGCTCCCCAATTGTACAAACTATTAGAAGGTTCCCAGGGTCTGAACTACAGGACCATGTGAGAAGAGACTTAATTATTTTATTCATTTTGGAAATGTTTCTGATGCCACTGTCCAGATGCCAACAATGTCTTCAGCGTTTAATGATCACTCTAAGTTCAGCTACTGTTACTTCGGTCTCGCCCGCTCTCTTTTACAGCATCTGTTTCTCGCTTTGGTCTGAGTTTGAGAAAACATTCCAGCTGCAGAAAGCCAAAGCTGTCCGAGTAAACACATCAGCACTGACACAGAAAAGCACACTCGTGTGCATGAGCATCGCGGGGATGCACAGGCATATACAAACTCCCCTTTCCCTGCACAAACACCTCCCCTCCCTCTCTTGTAATAAAACACACACTGCCACCCATTCACAAAGCTGTGCTGCCCTACTCAAATCCCCGCGGCCCCTCGGCTTTGACAGGGCTGTTCTGAATCAACACCGAGAAATTTGACTTTTTCTCCCCCACTAGACGCTGTGAAATGACTACAAGCCTGTCCTTCACAATGTCATTTTCAGTTATTATTTACTAGAAGATAAGTAATGGTGTAAACTATGTGTAATGCTTAGATGATTTCAGACTTTTTGTAAGAATATCTCATGAATATTGCATAAAACTTCATTTGAGTTTCATGGAAGAAAAGTTGACAAGATAAAACACAGGCCTGTATTTCTAATAGGTGTTGTTAGAGGTGAAATAACTCATGTCAATGTCATGAATGAAGGTTTACTCCCCTTAACTCAATGTGCTGCCTCAGCCAGTCTTTCACAACCAGCCCATTCATAAAACTGCAGGGCTGAGGTTTGTGTGTAAAAAGAGCATGTGTGTGTGTGTTTGTGCACAGCAGGCAAGTTGCTTTTGTGTGTGTTGTGTGCATGTGTGCAAGTGGATGAGCGGTTGTCAAAAAGAAATCATCTGCTCACGTGAGAGGAATCAACCATTTTACTTCCAAACAAAAACAAAAACGGTACAACAAACGGAGCCATTGAAGAAGCTCGGTCTCCCCGGAGTGAGAAAGCGAGCGGCATCTGTGCATATCTGGCAGGCACCTGGATGTTTTTTGCACACTTTGTTGCATAGCAGCTGTATTTTGGAAACTGGAGAACACAGAGCCGCATGTTTCTCTTTTGGGGAGAAGAAGGGAGTCGGGGAAGGAGGGGTTTGATTCACCCATAGTCCCATGTTGGGCCTGATTGGGCCAGTTCTGATCCAGAAAAACAACCCAAACAAGAGGAAGGCTGTGAATTCATGACAAAGCAGAACACAGTGAGCCAAAGAGACATACACTGCTGGGAGGATTGGCTTAGTGCTGGGTTACTGGAAGCTTTCCGCCTTAACTTCCTTCTTTCTTGAGCAAAAGAAAAGGAAGCTGAAACGTTTAAAGTTAGTCATTTTTAAAGGCAATTATGCAAAATTTGTTCAGACTTTGTTGGTTTTCCTGGTCAGATATTGGTGATGTTTTTTGTTTGCTTTACTGTCTTTTATTTAGCCTGGAAAGGTCCATTGACATGTAAAATCTCTTCTTCAGGGGAGTCCTGGCCAAGAAGGCAGCATAATACAACTTAAAAAAGAAAAAAAATCACAAATGGTGTTAAAGAATATATAAAGCAATGCACACAGGTCATAAGAAAGAAATCAGATAATGTTACGTTGGGTTTTTCTAAGGACTCCTTCATGTCAAATACGCATATGAACAGAGCCTTCTGTTCATTCTTTGTATCTATTTCATGTCCGTTTCAGTATGTTTTCAGGGAGCTTGCATATGCGTACCTCAACGGAAAATACCACTGTAAATTGTGGGGGCAGTGCTGCACAGGATAGGCCATGTGTGACCAGCTAAATCAAACAAAGAAGATAAAGCTGCAACGCTTTCAATGGCCACACAGACCACCGTCTACTGATTCATTTTATGTCTTTCCAGAGAATGTACATTATCATGATCTCCTCCAGATTACTACTGAAACTTTTGTTGGAACTTGGAAGTGAACTTTGCACTGCCCTGTAGTGGACGCATTGCCTACCAATCATGCAAATGTAAAGCATGTATGGAAGCATGTGGACAGTGATGATTGATAACGTTTTAAAAGTTATATATGCGCATAAAAGAGCATAAACCTAATAACATAAAATTGAACCTTAACTACAGATATATGGATACTTTTACAATAACATGAAGTACTGCAAAATATCAATAGACTTTAAAAGATTTAATTTATACAGCTCTGTGTAACAGTCACTAAGTTTGCAAACACAGATCGGATGAACTAAGGTTTTAGCTCACTTAGGCCATTTAGGAGGACTACTGTCTTTGTCCCGGGGTATGAACCCAGGAGACAAACTGACTCATTGATAAAAAATTAATGTGTAATTCTGCTATGATAGGCGATGATATGCTCCAGTACAGCTTCTTAGCACCCGACTCTAGTGGCTGGTCTATTGTGTCACAAATCAAAACAGTTGAAATTATTTAGATGGGAGCAAATTAGTAAGTAAGTAGTAAGTATCCAGCTGTGAGTAGAACAAATCCAGATGTATATATGCTGCATGCTTTTGGATTTTGCCATACTATTGCTAGAAATTCTCTGTTACCAACAGATTTTTTTTAAGTTAGTTCCAGGTTTAAAGTCCATGATCAATAATTAAGACCATATTATATAGCATAATATTTGTTTATTCTTCATTCTTCAAGAACCCATCTTTTAAAATGGTTCATGCAAAAACATGTTTCCTCATGTTTCTGCATGTCAGGCTGAGCTGTATTATGCTTTAAGGGAATCACCTTGTTGCTGCGAGAACACTCGTCAAAAAGTCTCATATTTCATATAATTTTTAAATAGATGCATCTAAAACAAAGGAAATAACTTGTGCCTAAAAATGTCATATGAAATTGAATCTTTGCAAGCTTGTGTGTTATGTGTAAACATGTTCAGTGCTTGGGTTAGGTGCCTCTTTAATGCTGGAGTGAATCAAAGGTCAGTAACTGCAGTTTCATGCACAGCTGAGTCGAGCTACGGTTATTGCTCAACCTCGCCTTTTAATTAGACCACTGTCCTTGTCCCAGTTATTCAATGAAGTAAATCCAAAGCTGTAACACTGTGAACTATGTAAAAAAACACTGTAGACATTCTGCAGCTTCAAACCTTCTCTGTGGGACATCGAGTTTAAGTTATTAAAGAAAAATCTGGATTTTTATTGAGCAGAGAAACAGTATTGAAAGACTTTATACCAACTTTATTGTCTTAATGCGATGCTTTTCAGTTTTGCTTTTCTTTTTGATGCATTTGTCATTCTGACAAAATGAACAGAGAAACAAGTTGTTGGAAATGAAGCTGTAGAAATGTAACTTACAATTCAATATTTTTACAAAAAGATGGGGAATTTTGATCATTTTGGGGCTTGTGTCACACACCTTGAGTCCATTTGAGCTACTTGCAGAAATTATTTGATCTCCAACTGCACATCTTGGAGTGTTAAGGCCCATTTATGCTCCCTTATGTGCGTAAACAGGGATGTCCGTTTCAAACATTGTCATACGTCACCGTCCTCATACTTCCATGCGTCTTTTACGTTGCCATGGTTGTTAAGTCAATGCCTCCACTAGTGGGCAGTGCTAAGTTCAGAGTTCACTGTGCAAGCCACTGTCAGTTTCAGACAGCGTCGGGCAGCGTAATGCTTCGTTATCATGTATTTTCCAACTGCCCAACATGCCCTAAACATTCGCATAGTCTTTCTTCAAAAGCTCACACAGTTTCTACTGTTGTTTGTGCTAGTTTTTGTTCTTCTTCTGCTTATTTTTCCTTTCTGATCGTCGTCTTCTTTGTTTCTTTCACTGGTCGCATGTCAGACATTTTGCTCAGCACTGCCCCCATGATTTCCAGTGGTACTGGGCCATTGCTTGCATCAAGCGACGGATAGCTAAGCTCCGTGAAAATAGACCAAATTACACATGTAACTGATAAAGGAGCCAGACGAAACTGTGTCGCCGTCTGCGTCCGTCTGATTTTGAGACCTTAACTTTTAAGGCCCTTTTATGCTCCCTTTACAAATGTAAATAAGTCCATTTTAAATCAAACGTCACTGCCCACATTCTTCCATGCGTGCTTTCATTGGCATAGTTTTAGGCCATACATCCAATAGAGGGCAGTGCAGAGTGCAGGGTTCACTTCTAAGGTCCATCATCAGTGTCAAAAGTAATTTTTTTAAAAGCAAACATGGTGACTGTAGAGGAGATAATCATTATGTACATATAGAAGTAGCAAAGTAGATGGCAGGGGTCTGTGCAGCCATTACATACAATGCAGTTTCTTCTTTTGCTGGTCACATGTGTGGTATAGTGTGCAACACTGCCCCCACAATTTACAGTATTACTGCATTATTTGCTTAGTTGAGATATACATTGGCAAGTCCTCTGAAAATGTCTCAAAATGCACACAAAATTAACGCAGAAAATGGGCAGAAGGCTACGTCTGTATGCATATTAACGCTGAGCATAAATGAGATTTTAGCTGACTAAAATATATGCATTTAAAAAAAAATCTGATTTAGACTGAAAAATACTGTTTCTTCTAATGTCATGCTGACTGTTAAAAAAAACAAATAACATTCCCCTGCATATGGCAGGTAGGTGGACTGGAGTGACATTGAGTGAAAAAGCAGTCAATGTCCTTAGGAAAAAAAGAAAAACAACCTTCAGAAAGCCTGGAGAGCTCTTGCTTGAGACCATGTTAATAGTTTATAAGAAAGTCAGACTGCTCAAGAGCAAAATATGAAATTTATTTATTTTATTTATTTTTAAAGGCTGCACAATAAAGTAGGTCATTTTGGGTGAGATGCTGGAGTAAACTGACTCATTATTAAGAATTTTCTTTTAGCACCATTTCAGCAGAGCTAAATTATATGCATGCCTAAATATCTGTTTTTTTATGTTTGTTTTATTGTAGTTGTACATTTGATTTTTCCTGTTGTGGCAGACAGAAGAAAGAAGATACAATGAAAATCTAAAAGACTTGGCAGATTCTGAGGGAGTTCAGTTCCACTTCCTTTGCTCTCATAGCGTCTCTCCTGTTCTGAGAAACACTGTAAAGGCATTCTATGGCCACGACTTCCTATATAATTACTGCAAGGCACAAACTAAACAATCATCCCAAACACACACCTCTAAAATCTTTGGATTAATTCACATCTTGGAACCCTCAATAAGTGTGTTTGTGTGCACAAAGAGGTAGAGAGAAAAAGGAAAGGGGAGGGGTGGTCCAGATTTTTAAATTTGACTTAGTTTGTACAGACACAGGAAGAGAAGGAGGGGTTTGGAGTATCCACTTGAAGAGCAGGAGTACTGCTGTGGTACTGTAGGGCTTTTTTATGAATGAAGACTGAAAGAGAGAGCTGCAGAGGGACTGAGAGGGAGAAAGCAGGAGAAGAGGAGGGGGGGGGAGGCACACTTCCTTTTACGCATACGGAGAAGAAAATTTATGAATGGGTCACATCTCTCGAGTTGCTCCAAGTGTAAACAACATACTTGGACAAAGAAGAACAAGCTCTCGGCGCAGGCAAAGCTTCGCTAAACGCTCCAACTGAGACTTTTTTTTAGGGCTTTTGACACAAAAACTGAAATAATGAGATCCAAATTGCTGTAATTTGTATGCTATAAATTTGAAGGACGCCTCCATTTGTTTCTTTTTCCTACAGGCTGTAAACAAAGAAATAAGGCGAGGGTTACCCCTGAAGGTTGCTGTCAGCGCCTAAAAAACAAACATCAACCACTTCTGTCTTCTTGATGAGGAGATCTAAATCTCTCTTTTAAGACTTGCAAGCTAATCACATGAAGTTGATCTTAAAAAAAACATGTTATCATCAATGGTTCAATTATCTCTAAAAACACACATCCATGCAGGTCAGCAAGTACATAAAAGTTGCATGTTTGCGTAACCCTCACTGCAGACAGAGCACACTTGTTAGGCTTGAACTGAAGGAGAATGGACCAGATGAGATAGATTTACCAGATGTCCAGGTATTGCACAATCCCTGTTTTGCCCCCTCCCCTTGTCTAATCTAGCACTCTAACATGTTTTTTTTTCTCTCTCTCTGTTAAAAGCACCACACCCATGCAGGTAACAACTTGAGTCAGTAAACAACAAAGTTTAATTTCACCAGGGTGCAGCATTCAATGAAAACCTCAATTATGCTCCGGTCACCTGGGATCAGAGCTTTGCTTTATTATTTTTTTTTATGTTCTATAGTTTCCAAAACAGGTGAGTCACCTGTTTTGAAATGTTCACCAGACAGTAGGAATGCCTTTCATTTCAGTATGGGAACAGATAAGCTTTAGATAGACACATACAGGATCTAGAACAAACACAATGTTGAATATATTTATAGCCGCTTGTCAGATTCATTCATCAAAGCTGAATAGAGATGCTCTAACTGCATTCTTTAGCTATTGACTGTGATCAGCAGGGACACCGTCTGTCAACGCAGGAGTGTCTCTACGATGTATAAGAGAGCTGCCCATCAAACTGAAGCCTCCCTGACCCTGCAAATCATACTCAGGTCAGCCGTTAGCAGAGGCCTGACAGTTGATTGGGTGTCAGGCCAGTGGGTTAAGTAGACATGACCCTTGCATGCCCTGAGGTTCATCCGGACTTCCTCCTCTGCATTGTTGACCAACAGACAGCCACAATGTTGATCAGGGTATGTGTCACAGAGGGGGCTGACCAGTTGTGACTTGGGAGTTGTTTAAATCACATGATGTTTGCACATCGTGACGCGTGGTTTCAGTTGGAGGTAGAGGCTTTGATTGGCATGCAAAGTAACCAGTTTTACTTTTGGGTTGGGGTTATGTTTTTTAAAGTTTTCTTTATGTTGTTAAGCATTTCAGTGGTAAATATTAAAGATGGAGAGGCTTTCAATGGGTTGAGTGGGGGCCAAAAATAACACATGCTTGTAGAGCGACACGTATTCCCACCCAGACCCTGAACCACTATTGTTAAGACCTACAACAAGAAAAGGGAAACTCATTTAAATAGCAGCTCAGATGTAGAGCCCTGGAATTTGGTTTTCCATTTTACACCTTCCGATGTGCACAAAGGGCCATCTTTGTACCTGGGCCCTGAATAATTTTGTACTGGTTTCCTGGGCTGTACCTATTCAGCTTTTCAAAGGCATGCAAATGGATGACGGCAGCACACAATGCCGACATCCGAATTCACTCGGTGATGACTGGGTCATTAGGCCTTCTGTTTCTGCATAGCTTTGCCTGCCAAAGAGATTACTGTAACATCAGCAAATTACAGTATCCCCACCAAAGCCCCTGCAGACTTCACAGCCCAAATTTGACTGCTGCTTCTATTCTTTTTCTCATGACACGCAGGCTTTCAATGGCCTTACATGAGCTGGTCCAGCTGGAAAGATGTCAAAGATGAGTTAGACTGTGCGCTCCCAGCTTTGTGCATCACATAGACTAATAAGAGTCAATAAACAATCAAAACCTTTAATCTTTGTAAAGGTTTAGCACAATTTTTTGGGCTAATTGATAAATATATAAAGTAGGGTTGGCAGTAGCACATTTACATCGATCTAAACTACCACCACCCAGTACAAAGTGAGGGATTTTTGCCCAAGTTAAATATGATTTGTCAAAAAAAATTAGCTCAAATTGAATTGGGGAGGACCACTGAATACCTTATTACAAAGAGGAAGATGCATGAAAAACAAGAAAGAATGAAGAAGCACGGATGGTGTAAAGCACAAACAGCAGCACCGGACAACCTTAATTATATTTAGCATCTAATTTCATTCCACCACAAAGCAGCTCTTTCACTCCTATGATTCCTGGCTTTACCCTAGAAGGGTAAATCTAAAAGGACCATCAGTGGGAACAACACAAGCTCGATTAGCCAACACCTCAGGTTTTTCCTCGTATATCAGGCACCACCTCATGTGGCAGCAAAGTGCTATAACAAGTTTACATGCACAGAGGACATGCAACCCTTCGGGGACACAATGTGGGCCTTATATGCTTCGTTTTCTGTAATTTGACAATATCCCCTCGATGAGGGTAAGACCAGCTTGATTATCACTAAATAACTGCTTCATTAACAAAGAGACAACACCCACAACTTCTGCCTGTGTGTGTTGTGTGGTTGATATACTCCATGAAGTCTGCAACAGGTATTTAGCACAAAAAGGTTTGAATATCTCTCAGAAGTCAATATCTATAAATCCATACACGCCATGAATAAATATGATCATAGATCCATAATTCATGCACATAATAATATCCGTGTGCATTATGTTTTGCAATTCATGCTCATGGATTTTTAAACCGTACACACATATTTACAGACAATTTCAGAGCAAAGGGAAGTCGTTATCACTCAGAAGTCTCACTATTATCACATCGCTACATAGCAATAGCTCAACATCCATGGAGCCACTGCTGATGTTAGACTGAAAGTAGCTGTGATGCAGTACAACCAGAAAATAAAGAAAAACTGCCTTATAAGTAGGGCTGGGCAATATGAACTAAATCTTATATCGATATTTTTTACCTGAATCACGATACTCGATATATTTGAAAATCTCGATATATTGCCCAGCCCTACTCATAAGGTTGTCCTGAGGCACAAAGTAGACAAAATTTCATTGTTAAATGGTAAAACTGATTCAACAATGTTGTCTGAAATGTTGATGCTTTCTAATTTAATCCCATTGCACTCAGAAACATTGTGGTTTCTGTTGTGATTTACCTGCTGCTGTTGTCTTTTGCACCTCTGGGCCACCGTATATAAATGACACGGGCATTGCTGAACACCCTTATACATTTAAGGAGATGGAAAATGAAAAGTACTCACAGTTCTCAGAATGGAAATCAGGAACAAACTGTTCATCGCTGTCAGGAACCTGAGCTGAAATGACAGCAAAAAAAAAAAAAAGTTTAACTATTATTAATTTTTAGACAGAAATCTGACCTTTCTCTTCTTTCATTCCATCTTATTTTCTCTCTTCCATGAAACCTGAGTCAGAGCTTCATTCAGGTGACCTTCATGTCATGATTTTTACAGCATGCGACCAACTCTTTGATACACAAACTGATTCAAACCAACATGAAGCTCCTGATAGCATCAGAGGTGTTAACCTGACAACCTGTTTGTAAGGAACATTGCTACTCTGCGGCTGTATTGGCATTGGGCTTCATTTTCATGAGTCAGTCAAATACATTTATTTGAGTGGAGTTATACCGTTCACTGCAGGTCATTTCCCTTCAAAAATACATTTTTAGAAATGTACTTTCCCCCACGTTTGTTTCCATTTCACACAGTTTTTTGTCTGGAGCCACTTGTGTGAGCAAATGTTGCTTTAGTCTGAATAAGTGTTGACTTCTATCAACACGTCGCATTTGAAACTCTTGAAACTCATAACTGCTCCATTGTTTACTGGAACTAGTCGGAATTCCATTCACAAATGGTCAAGTTTGACCTCTGGCTCTTCTAACCACTTTCTACATGTTTTCGATGCAAAAATCCAGATAAGACTAAACAGGCTGTTCAGGCTCAGCTAGTACAGGGGTTTGTCAAGCTGTGTGACAAACCAGTTACTTGGATTTAACTTTTCTCCCTCCCGGAATTGTTAAAAGCTGTCTGGATTAAATCAACTACATAAATGAGGAGCCAGACACAAGCAAGTTGGGCAAGAGTAAGATATAAAACTAAGTTTAAAGTTGAAGATCTATTAATGACCATTAATGTGTGCTTAAGAAATAAATACACTTGTTAAAATACATGTATTTTTTAGTACTATGAAACTCATCTAGGATGTAACTGACTAAGCTGATCCAGTGATGACAAACCCAGGTGCAGCAGAGCTGGACAGAAGCTATTGTACCACTCTCCTTTTTATTTTAACCCGTTCATGTTTATCCCTTTGGCGCTTTGATTCTTTGAGCCCCACAGCCACGTTTGGAAAGCCCAACTCATTCGACTGCCAACACCCCTTCAGGGGTGAGGAGGTCAGAGTCACCAACTAAGCCATGAGAGCATTGGCATTTTATTTGCCCACCACTGATTAATGGCCTAAATCGTATCCCAACAGCCTTTTAATGTAGAAATGCTCCAGCTTGTGAGTAAGGAAAAATTTGATGGCCATCATTTAATATCAACCAAATCAAGGGCTACAAAAGCACAAATGTTGCACTTCTTTTTCAAATACACCAGCGCTTTCATTTAAAAACAAAAACATTGTTGGAGAATGCACGTTTGCTCTGCAAGACCTGTAATTGTAACCTCACCCAAAAGCCAAAAATTTGACCTCAACAGCCTCATCTTTCTCACATCCTCCAGTATTTCGGTTCTCAGACAGTGATACACAATACAGAAACCAAAACTCACAGACAGAGGACAAAAAGAGGAAATAAGAAATTCAAATCCACATTCTTGTCGTCACACTCCTCCTTCCTGTGCAGAGGAAACCGGATGACTCCGTTCTGGAGCATGTTCTGTTAAATGACATTGATTTCTTATATAACGCTGCATCCTGCGATTTAACATAGCAAAATAATATTACTCCCCGTTTTAACTTTTCAGTCTGTTGCCCTGAAGGAGGAGAAAAAAGGCTTCTGGATGAGACATAGCAAAAGGCCAATATTTAGTTCTGCAGACCCACCAATCAATCATTTCCACTAGTTTCAACATGTCCAAAACGGAACATGCTGGACCTCATAAAGATGCTGGAGAGAAGGAATGATGAGCATCAGACGTTATCGCTACCCCCGGCTGTCTGTTTGTGTCTGTGAACTTTCCTGTATGTGTGCATGTGTGTGTGTGTGTGCGTGTGCTTGCATGTGTATCTGATTTGTTTCCAGGAACACCTCGTCAGGGCCTTTGAGATGCAAGTCAGCACAAGAAGGAAAGTGTGTTTATATGAGTGCAGACGCATGTTCTCCCTGCTGCTTCCAGGCACCTTGAATGACTTTTTTTTCTCTCAGTGGGAGATCCTGGGAGGAGCGAAGCAGCCCAAGTCATATAAACCTAAAGGCCAAAATGAGACAAGATGTGACAAGTTCCTGAACTCTCGCCATTCAGAACTTCTCCCTTTCCGTCTCTTGCTTCCGCTCTCCTTTAGTAGAGCAAAACAAAAAAGAGAAGAAGAAAAACCCTGCAGCTACCAGCTTTTTTTTTTTTTTACAACTGTGGTGAATCCTTCACAACTGCAATCAGTCATGATAACGTCTTTAATTAATGCAACAGGAAAGAAGAGGTCTTAGCTGGGGAAGCTGAAAACAAGCCAGTACTTGGGGTTTAATAACACTTTGATAAGGTTATACCTCCATTTTTTCTGTACTGCCTTCTGTTGCCTCAGTCACTCCCTAAGATAAAAAAAATGAGCCACCACACACTTTGTAAGCTCAGGACATCATAACGTCTCAATTTATTTGCTTCTTTGTCCAATTATAAAGACAATAACAGCTTTTTAACTTGTCTTTTAGTATCTGGACACAACTCAACATTAGGAACAGAAAGTGTTTGTTTCATTTGATCAAATGAACGCATTATTAGTGGATATCAAAGTGCTAATTTCTTTTTGATATCAAACATTTGAATTTTTTACAAATTTGAGAAGCAAAATGAAACTAAATGCTTTCCTGTGAGAAAACATGAATTAAAACATAAAGGAGAAGAAAAAAAACCCTCTTTATTCTTAGATAAATAGCACTGATGGTGGAAGAGTCCATACGAACCAAACCCGAATACAAATAGGCTCCAACTTTGAAGCGACACCCATTGTTGTGGTTTTATTGGCTCTCGTCTTTGTCTGCACGAGATGCCTCTGTGAAGTGAATTTGCAGGTTTTCAACACCGCATGAGAAAAGGTGTAAAACTCTAACGCTGGCTGCCATAAACAGCCGCTGGCCACCGACTGGGTTCAGTTCAAATGTCTCTGTTCCTCAAGCAAACGCAAGCAACTCCACTGTGTCACATGATTGTTTCATTTCTCTAATTTGCCCATCGGCAGCACCCTGACGATGACTCGGTGCTGGGTCTCTTTGTGCTGATTTGTGGTGATATAAGCATTTGTCACTTTTTGAGAAATTCCCTTGAGAAGTTTTACTTGGAACCATTACTGAGGAACTCATCCATGTAAAAACAGTACGGAAACATCAGCAGCAGAAAATCCATAAAAATTCCAAACCATTTATATATATATATATATATATATATATATATATAAAACAATGCATGTATGGCCTCAACCCTTTTAATCATAACCAACAAACAGGCATTATTTTTTTTCAGGACAGCCTCAATTCTCAGATTGAGGCTAAAACTGTGCAAAAATAATGCATCACTATATATATAGCACCATAAAGACCAATCAAAACAAGAAAACAGAATTTTTTTCTACCAGTACTTTGTAGAAATAACACCCAGATCAACAATGACTAAGTCTTTTCTCATCTGCACATCATTCTCAAGTCTTGGCTTTGAGGTAAAGAAATATTGGCATTGAAACAAACACACAACAGAAACTATTTACACTTTTCCTCCAGCTGTTTTTGCTGTTATTTATGCTACATTTTACCTCCTACCCTCACAAAATAAACTCCAACTCAGCTCATTTTAGAGAGTAAGCAGGATGTTACGTTGTAGAGACTTTACATGGAGCTGTTTTCTATACATGGAGCATTTTTAAAAATGTTCGAAAACCCCAAAGTCCTCTGAAATGTGACTAAAGTATATGAGCTTTATGTAAAATGTCACATCCCAAAGTAAATGGAAACCACTGGATGGATGTTTAAAGTTATAGCTGTTGGTCTTAAAATCTTAAAAATCAGCTGTTTCTCTTGTTTTTACATCGTGAAAATTAAAAAAAAAAATTCTTGTCAGTTCATTTATATTCAATCTCATACTTTCAGATCTGAATTACTGTGTTGGAGATGCAGGGAAACAGCTACAGAACAAACACCCATCCAATATACATTTAGCAATAAAAGCATCATAAAAAACCCACTGACACAGAGCTGTCTAATCAACTCTGGATCAAATCAAAATAGCTAAACTTGAAGGAAAGTGCCAATATTATGTACAGAGCAAGAAACCAACCATTACCCCTCAATATTCTGGATTTATTCCAGCTGAAACAAAAACAGGTGAAGTGAGAGAAGGCTAATACCACAACATCACAATAAAGGAAATTAACCAAGTAACCAAGTTGTGTCATTATCTGTCTTAGGAAATTCACATATAGGTAACTTTAATAATGTTTTCTGTTGGTACTGTATGTGCATTTGTGTAATCATGTGTATTTATGTAGATAAATATAAACTGTTAAATGCATGGGTATGAAAACTTGTGCATCCTTATAAAGTCTTGTTTGACATTAAAAATCTACTTAAATCTAACTTGAGATTGCTGCATGTCTGATAATAACGTTTTAGACAAAGTGTAATTCAGAGCAGTTTTATTATACTAAACAAGTCCATTATGTCCAGTTTATAATAACCATATTCATTTAATCAAATTCTTAAAAGATAATCAACTAGCTAAGGAAACAAGCAGAGTGCATCTTTTCTTTGATTCAATCCTCAGTTCTGGGTTCTGGGTAAGCACAGGGCAGCAGAGGAGGGTTGAGAGGAAAAACTCTTTCAACAGGAAGAAAAAACCTCCATCAAGACTGGCTATGCAGTTATTAAGTTTTGACTACCCATAATATGAAAGCTAAATAATCAAGGTGAAACAGTTAGTGTGCTATCCTATGATAAAGATGGTTTAATTTTGTCTTGTTATAAATCAAATGCAGCGAGTTCTACTCCAACAAAAAGCCTAAAGAGCTTCACTCATCTTTTAGGAACAGATTTTCTTTCCTTTCACCAAAAATAAACTTGATTTAGTCATTTAATTTTATTTTATCTTATTTTTTTGCCATTATCATGCAGCTGAAGAGGCTTGTGTGTGTTTCATATTTAACCACAAGAGAACTGTGATGTCACAGCTTGTACATGCAAGTTTCCACTTTAAGGTGTAAGGTGAGCACGGAGGACATAAATGTGAAACAGCCTAGTAGCGCCCAACTCTGCAGATTTATCACACTGTGCAGTGATGCTCAAACATTCAGCTTAAGATGCATTTAAAAAACCAAACAGGAGAAGTTTTTAAACAAGTCTTAACTGGGTTACGTGCTTCATAATAGAAAATAAACACCAAAAATGAGCAGCATTTTCAGTTAAATCTCCACATCAAAGCAACAGACACAACAAAATTCACATAAGATGATGTGTTCTTCTTACAGCTCATCTAGACTCAGATCACCAGCAGAAACACTCAAAGAGACACAGACTGTGTTGTTTTTCCCCCACTTGACACACAGTATAATTACTCTATTAGGGCTCACGTCAGCAGTGCGCTTATTAAGTCTACTAGCTGACAGTTGCCTCTGACTGGGCCTCATTTCATCGCTATGTGCCTTTGAGTGACACAAGCCAAACAGCCAGTTTGTTTGCGTTGGCTGCTGCCTGGCACGCATGCTACATGCCAACATGGCCAAAATAGGATATGCTCAAAGCTAATAATGTCTCGTCTGTACTTACTCAGGCCACTTTTTTTGTTGTTGTTGTTATTTTGTGCTTTATGAGCATATGTGTTGCATCAGAAGGTTTAGGATCAGCCAAACAAGGGAAATATCTTTTTTTTTTTTTTTCCCACAAGGATTGTTTTGGGAAAAACCTCTTAAAGGGAGGACTTGATTGAAATAGGCGTATACTGCAACACTGATGTGAGACCGTAGAGCTGGGATGGGTTAGATCTAAATGTCTTTACATATTATATTCTTGCATTGAAAGGCAAAACATCAAACCTCATGATTAACTTAAGCATCAAAGTACACTTTAAGAAGAAAAGCAGGCAAGTCTCACCTTCTGTGAGCCATGTCTCTTGTAGTTGGCTTAAATCCTGGAAGAGGTCTAAGCAGAAACAGAGAAAAGAGAGAAAGTATTGAGTCGCTGCACAAATCACTTCTGGCATTGCTTTGAGTTCATAGACCGTGATGTGAACAAGCATCATGTAAAGAAGCTACAGTCTGAAACATGTAAAGTCCACCTCTTTACCTTCAGATTCCTGAGGGGGTAATTCTGTGTCCATGAATTTCCTTTTTGCTGCCATCAACAGTCTATTTAGGGGCCCATTTCCTTGCGACTTCTGCAAAACCCATACATGTTAACAGAGGAGTGAGTAACAGACTCCAACAAGGCATTTACAGCACACCAGTGTCAAAACAGTTCATAGCAATTTAATACCTCTAGTAAAAAAAAATAAAAAAAACAAACAAAAAAAAAAACAAAAAAAAACTTGAAAGTGGAGAAGGAGCCACCAACTAAATACATTTGACCACATACATCATGTAGGGTAATAAAAATATTGTTATGGCTATTATTATAAATAATAATGCATTATAAATTAAAGCCTAGTACAGTAAATGAACATGAAGCAAAGCAGAAAACACATTTGTCAGTTATGGAGGCAATCTTGGAGAAAAAACAAACTCGCTGTTTGCGTCTGAGCAAAGTGACCATTTGGCACATATTGACACGGTCCTCCAAGAACAGAAGAGCCCACCGACTAACAATTTTAAATGCAACATACAATATGTTTCACTTTCAGAGGATTTTGGGGTAGTTTTAAGCGGGCTGACAAACTGTTTTCGATCGCGCACACGCAGCTGCCCCTTCAGCTAGAGCTCGTGCAGACGCGTCGCGGAGACAAATAAAACCCGGTAGGTAGCTATGAGTCGGAGTAGATTCTTTTTTTTTTAAAAAAACAGGCAAAAACAGTAAAGAAAAGTGGAGTTAAGTACAAGCTGATCCATACGTACATTTGCTAAAGTGTAAGGCACTTGCTGGTCCAAATATCCATCCATCTTATAATTCATCCGTTAACCGTTTGTGGTCATTTAGGCTGAGTTGAGTGCGATCCACGCAGCCTGCAGGGAGAGGAGGGAGCGCGGCTAGTGAATGGAGCTGCGTGGAGGCTGCATGCATAATGAGCTCCATTCACAAAAAATGCCGAGGGGAAGTGATGGCGAGTGATTACCCAGCGGGCTGCGTCTCTCTTTACAAATCTCCCCTCTTTTTTTGCCCTGTGTGAGACACTTAATACCTGCAGGGTTTAGGTATTTTTACACCATAAACAACTAATTGTCCATATTTTGTTTGCAGAAAAAAAAGCTTTTGTTTTTTTTTTAATTTGCGCCACAATAAGTGTTTTTCTGATTTTAAAAACATATCAGAAGTGCCATGAAGCGGGCGTGGATCGTATTTTATTGACTGGACTCTTTTCTTGGACTTTTTTTAATGCCACGTATGCCTCGATTGTCAGGCTCTACTTTGTTTTAGGAAACAGTCCAGCGCTGCAGCTGTGAGGGGAAACAGATGTTAAGTCTCTTTTTCGTTCTTTCTTTTTTTTTATTGTTTGTTTATTTTTTGTTGAACAACAGCAGCAAAACTAAAGTTTCGCCAAAAAATTACCTGTTTGCAGCTATATGAACACTGAACATAGACTTCTTATTTTATTTTTTAACGCCAGCTGTGCTGTCATTCTGCCGCAGTCATGATTTTTAGCGATAATATGGAGACTTGCTTTTCCAGCTCGAGCCAGTGGAGCTTCCTGATTGGTAGATTTCCTCTCAAGGGCTCGAATTTCTCGCCTTTGTCCGGGTGAATACACCGACTTATGAATGAAGTCTCGGTTCCCCATATGAGCCAATCAGAAACCTGGTAATAGTTCTCTTAGCAACCATGGGTGGAGCTTTAACCGTGACAGCCAATCGACTCCCGGCAGACTTGAAAGCTTTTCTACTGGATTTTCCAGTTGTTTTTCATTCACAAAAAGAGGAAGAGGAGGAAAAAAAAAGTCCATTCATAAAAACTTGCCCTGGCACGAAAGTCTTTAAATGTTTTTCTTCTTGTGTCTGGGGAAACTCAAAGAACCTCACCTTGTTTACCTCACTTAATGTACCCCTGTACTTATGTCAAGGCACTGATCACAACCTGGAAGGAAAAAGTGGCACAAGCCCTGCAGGAGTTGTGTACTTTAAAAAGGGCATTAAAGCTGACGTAAATCAGAGCAGGACTATGCATTCTTGAGGTTTTAAGTCTACACCACAAGAAAACCACAGGATTTAAAGCTCTTCATGGAGCTTTCTACACAACACTGGTTGCTTTTTTAAACCATTTTGCGTCACTAAAGCTACAGAAACTTTTTAAATAGGAGTGGACAGGCAAGAGACAGGAAACAAAGTTCAGATGGCATTTGTGTTTAAGTATTAAATGAGATTGAAAGATACTCTAAACCAAAAAGCATTTTAGGAGCCTCTGTTCCCTCGTCTTCTTCCTCTTTCCTTTCTATTTTGTTGATCTTCAGTCTATAACAGCTGGAACTGTACAGGTTATTTCCTCCTAAATGATATTAAGATGCACATTTAGATGTACACAACAGCTATAAATAATTTATCAGGTCTATTCTGACCAGCCAGCTCTGATAAGTTTCTCTTTAGTGCAAGGCAGGCTCAAGGAAATATACCATTATGGCTGGTTAGCAGCTGTTTTATTCAGTTAAAGCAACTCTAGAACCATATAGGCTGATATGGTGGTTCTTAAACGAGAATGATAAAAGGAAAACACCCAAAAGGTCTAGTGGTGAATTTAAAGGTTCCACATGAGGAATAAATAGAAAAGAATATGGGAAAAAATATATATTAAACAAAATATGCTACCTTACCTTACCTCTATTTAAAAATTAACAATCCTTCCAGTGTCCCTAAAGCATCTAAATACTAAACCAATAATTGGCAGTTTTTAAAATAGAGTGATGTATTTAAGACTGTAGTTCAGTCTGCTGCTGGGTGACTATACTTTTAAAAATATCTCAACAACAGTTATTTATACTGGCTGTAAAATCTGGACCATGAAACCAAGAGGAGGAACCTCACTGGTCCTAATCTGTTCCTTTAAAAGCTGGTAAAAGTGGTTGAGTAAAAACTTTTGTACTGTAGAGAGGGACACTAATAAAATAAAATTTATCACTTATTAGACGATACACATTTTAGGCTGGCCGACCGTAGAGTAAACCAAAAGTAGTAGTTCTAGTTTTAAGTTCTTTAATATGCAGCTTAGTGGAATCCTTCAGTAACATGCGTCACACACAACCAGGAATGTGAACAATTACACTCGCGATGGAGCTCTTTGTCCACACGAATGCTAGTTTAAAAAGCATCTCGGCATTAGAGATTGTTAATTATATTTTTATTTGTTTAGCTCGTACAATACTTTGGTCGTCTTTGTTTAAAATGCCCTATAGAAAACCAGAAAAATATCACAATATCAACTTGTATTGTTAAACTGGTCTGTGTGTGTGTTTCATTTTCATTCCAAATGCACAAAATAGAGGCTTATAGATGGAAATCAACTCTAAGTTGTGTGTCCAAATTTACATCACACATCACATTAAGCTAAATAAAGCATGAAAAAGGTGGCACATGATCAAGAACCACAGCTGTGTTCAATATTCACACACTGATGCATTGCTGCGTCGATGCAACCGCGCTGTTACAACTAAGACAAGATTTACAGCTTCTTTAGATCCTCCAGGACGAACTGAAGAACTGAAGAACATTGGCAGTAGCAATTGATCGTTTCCAATGTATTTCATTTATAGAGCACACACACACATACACGCACTGCTAAAAAGCATTGTGAAATCTATTGTAATAGTCATCTACTCCTGAATCTAATATAGCTTTGTCAGCAGCGAGATAAGTACTGACAGAGACAGAGGGGAGACATTTTAAGTTCAGTGTGGTGTGTAGAGTGGACTCAAAGTGCTTATTGATCAAAGCTGACTGTGCTTGATGGATGGATGTTATTATAGCCTCAGCTGTTGTAGTTATGGGGAGACAGAGTGAGATGTGTTGACCTGAAGGCAAAACGAAGAAACACGTTCAAAAAGAATGAAATACTTTTAAGACAGAAAAATCAGATTAAATGGCCGAATGAAGGAATGAATGAAACACATGTATTCAGAGTAAAAGAAAAAGAGGATGTGGAGAGAAGAGGGAGGCAGATGCCAATTTGGCTGTGGGGGGAGGGTGTTATGAGAAAAGGCTGTCGACAACACCTCTCTGTCTGTCCTCTCTTCCTCTCTATGAAGCTTTTAGTCCTCCTCTCCTGTCTCTCTTACTCCTCCCATGCTCCTGATAAGGCTGATGGTGACTGATAAACAAATGAAGATTACTGATAATGCAAGGGCATTGGACTGATTTACTGGAAACACAATCTGAGATCAAAGCAGTTACATCTACATCTAAAAAAGAAAAAAAAAAAAACATTAAGAAAATGCCCACAAATGTCCATTTTTTAATTACTAAACCAATTAAAAGATGAGCAACTACCCACACTGATTGGACAATGGGACAAGCTCAGCAGTTGTTCCAGAGTGATTGTTTCTTACATGTTTCTGAGCATGTAAGATGTCTCCATGTGTCATAGATCTGTATGCTGAAAGTTCAGTTCTACAAACATTCAAGGCGTCTTGTCTACGTTGGTTTAAAAAAGTTGATGTTACCCAACAAAGACAGTAATAAAAACAAAATAAAAAGTTCCCTGTCAAAAAATAGGCTGACCTTAAAGACAGAACAGTTTTTATTTAGAAAATTTAACACTTAAACTTGATGAAAGTTGAAGATTTTGATGTTAAGAAAAAGGCAAAAAGTGAAGCTGCATTTTTTTTTTTTTTTTTTTTGAGAAAGTTTAATCTTTCTCTGTTTCATCACTGAACAGTATTAGTTAGCCAGTTGTCTGTCCTGCAATCATAAATTTATATTAATTTGATAATTCTTCACAATGAGCCACCATCCTGTGCTTCATAGAAACATTTTACTCTGGAATGTGCTCATTTGACTTATCTTGGATATTTGGAGTCACTGGTTTCTACATTGATGGTCATCATCTCTCAGTTTCTTTCACATATTTTATTTGAAGCAACTACACCTTACGAGTACCAGATTGGGCCCCCTTTTGCCTTCAGAACTGCTGTAATTCTTCATGGCATAGCTTCAACATTCCTCAGAGGTTTTGCTCCATATTGACATGACAGCATCACACAGTTGCTGCAGATTTGTCGGCTGCATCCATGTTGAGAACCTCCCGTTCCACCACATCCCAAAGCTGCTCTGTTGGATTGAGATCTGGTCACTGTGGAGAACGTTGGAGTACAGTGAGCTCATTGTTATGTTCAAGAAACCATTTGAATGATGCTCAGCTGCTACTGAGTGTGATAAGAAAATATACCACACCATTATACCAACACCACCCTTGTTTGTTGATACAAGGCAGGATGGATCCATGCTTTCATGCCGTCTTGGTACATCTTTCCCTGATTAGTTTTCCATTATATACAATACCATCTTACTGTGGACAGAATCAGCTTTTTTTCAGCACAGCATGTGTGAAGCTGTGGTGACACAGACAAACTTTGCTGTGTGTGTTTGCACTGCACTGGCTCAGTAGATGCTTTTATCCAAAACAATTAAATGAAAACAATTAAATTGTAAATGGCCTGTACTTATATAGCACTTTTATCCAAAGCGCTTTACATTTACGTCACATTCACCCATTCACACACACATTCACACACTGATGGCGGAAGCTGCCATGCAAGGCGCTCAACCTTGACCCGTCAGGAGCACTTAGGGGTTCGGTGTCTTGCTCAGGGACACTGCGACATGAACTCACCAGGTTGGAATCGAACCGACAACCCTTGGGCTGCAGCACGACCACTCTACCCACTGAGCCATGCCGCCCCCCAACAATTACAGGTGAGGAATACAGTGGGATTATTGTACTGTGAGTTTGCAATGAGCTTTTAGTTCATAGGAATTTAAATATCAATAAACATGATCATGTTTTTACCAGTCATGCTCACAGTATTCAATCAGTGTACTACACACCTAGGATGCCAAGTGTAGCCACTAAGCCTTGTGGACCCATCAATGAAACACCAATGAAGCAGGGTGTCCACCTGAAGACCTCAGTGAAAAAATATCCCGTAAAACTACTTCTTGTGTCTATTTATCATAGACAAATGCATACACCCATAATAATAAAAAAAAATCACATGTTTTATGAGTTTTATTGGGCATAGTTTAAATCCAAGATGGCTCATTTTCAGGGTCAAGGCTGTCAAGGAGCCTGGATTGTTTGGAATGTGGAACGAGTGGTTGGAAGGAAGAGCAGACTCTCTCACGTGTCACACCAACTGGAAAATAATTCCAAATCCAAACACTTATTGTGTGAAACGCAGGGCGGAGTCCCACATTCCCTTGTATTTTTCTGGTGTGTCTGTGGCTAAAAGCAAACCTTTTCCAGTTTCTGTTTCAAGGTGACCAAAAATAATAATTCCATGTAAGTTCCCAACTATCTCACATCCTTATTGTGCCATGCTGCCAAATCTAGATCCCTCCCAGAGCTAACTTGTGTCCTGCTTGTGTAAAACCTACAGTGGCTAATGTACATCAAGGGACCATTTCCTATGAAAACAATGCAGACCTCCAAATAACTCCACTCAAAATAGAGCCAGCTATGTTTGCTAAATTATTTTTTTCAGTGCTTCCTCCAAAGGTCAAATTGGATTATTTGAACTTGGAACCTTCTTGAAAAGAGCCCATTGTTAAGGGCATGAAATACAGCATATAATGTTCCTCTTTAAAAAGCTGCTCTAAATACCACCTTCAGCTCTCTGATCATGACAAAGAGCACCAAAACAGTGAACAGATTATTTCAGGCTAAATGTTAGCATCGTTGTCGATTAGCTTGGAGATGGATTCAGAATTTTGATTAACAATTCCTGGTGATGTGCTCGGGCAGATGTAGAGGACCATCACTGCATGCCTGGTTTAAAACCACAGACACATGATTCCACCAATGCACCACTCTGTGGAATTTCTGGCAGTGATGTTCAGTCAACAACCCAGACAGGGTTCACTCGTCTCTGTTGTGCCCACAGCTACAGAAAAGCATCAGTGGGAGTGTGTGTGTGAATAGAACATGAAATAGAAAGAAATCTTTATTGGTGTGTTTATGAGATAGCTCCTGTTTCATGTTTAATGCATACCTCTATGCATGTGTACTTGCATATATTTCCCCCTCCTTTTATCCTTGTGTGTAGTAAAAATCTGCCCAAGGTCCCTTTCTTCATTCTCACAAGACACTACACCGTTGCTGGGATGCCTGCTTGTGTATAGCCATAGTCAGGAAATGTCTCTGTTGGCATCTGACAAGAACTGGTGCGCCAACCCAAGCGTGCCTCCTAGCCACCTGCGGCCCAACCTCCTCTGCTGCAGACACTGGCTTGCTTGTTTGTTCACCAACCATTCCTTGCCATTCCCATCCAAAGTTAGCCTGTCTGGTCTGCCCTGGGCCTGTGAAAGATCAATCAGGTGAGCACAATAGCATTTATAGGGGTGTTTTTGACTGGTAGCCCTGTAGAAGAGTGGCTGCCATGCAGCTGCACCAGCCCAGCTGAGCTGCCAGTAACACAAAGCTGACTCTAAACTCTCCTCTACACAAGAATCCGCAGGACTCCCATTTATGCTGCGATACAACAGAATGCCAGTTTATCAGTTTGTGTCAAAGGTTCTGTACAAGAATAATTTCACAGATTTAGTCAAAGCATATCATTTGCAGTTTTTGTTTGAGATTTAGAAGACATGAAAAATAAAAGGTGAATTAAAATGTTGAAGATAGAAAAAAATGACAAAAAACAGTTAATTTTTGTTTTGATAATGTGTTAGTATATAACAGTGGAATGTGTTTTTTTTCTCTAAATATGAACTGAGTGTTAGTGAATTGGAAGATGGTTTTTCCTACTCGGTCTTAGAGGGGACACGGGAAGAAAAACAAGGGCGAACATGGAGAAGTAATCGGTTGATGACGTGTGAGCCATTTCACAGACTGTTCATGGTAAAATGTTGAGTGCTTGTGTTTCACATTGGGAGTCAGAACGCTGTTTGCAGCTGAACAGGAGTGTTTTCCTAACGGAGAAACGAGTTAGCCAAGTTAGCTGCTGCCTATACCTTGGCTTTAGTGTGGGACTAATATTAGACACATTCTTTATCTGCATGGACATACAGATTTCAGCATGGAAGAGTTTGCCTCTGGTTGCCTGCAGTTCCCAGGAATCAGCGCCGCTCTGTTGTAGCTGACGGACAAGTATCAGGAGTGTCTTCACTGGTGCGTAAGAAGTGGATTTGCCTTACCCAAAGAGCCACAACTTATTCGCCCCTATTAGCTCCAACATTTAGCACGCAAAAAACATAAAATGCAAACTTGCTAATACTGATATACTAAAATAAAAAATGCACTCAAGTTAAAACAGACTTTAGACTAAAACTACCTCAGTGGTGATGGTGATAAATTCATAAGTTGTCAGACTAAACGCGTTTATGTTGCAATGGAATGTCCTGTTCACTATCTTTTCTCTGGTAATGGAGATTATGAGACTAAATACTCTATTTTGGATTGCAAGAGGCATTCCATCGAATATGAGCCTATGGTAAAAAGGGTGACGCCAGCAAGCAAACTAACTAGATTAGCTACTGAATTGACTCGTAAAAACAAACAAAAAAATATATAAATACTTGATTTTCTTGTTGTATCTCTTGTGTATCTAGGCAACATGGAAGAAATTAAACATGCCCTCAGACGCACAGATGGAAGTGACAGACATTGCTGCTATGAAAACTTTCACCAAACTGCATTTATACCAACTGTCCTCCAACTTGTTTGTTCATACCCAGTTTGCAGACAAGAGCAACTCACATCAGGACCTCACTGTGAGGCTGTTCCATATGTGCAGGAGTTTTTGCTTGCTCATTTAAATTAATAGTTACCAGGTAACTATTAATTTAATTTAATTTAATTTATTTTAATTTAATTTAATTTAATTTAATTTAATTTAATTTAATTTAATAATGCAAATTTAATTCTAATTATGTTTCCTTAAATAAACCTGACTATTGATAAATAGGGGTGCAAACCAAGGACTGCATTAACTGGTTAACCACTAGGCCACCACCCACCCTCATTTTAGAATTCATTTTTCAAAATATCCCAGTTGTTAAAATTAATGTATTATTGCATATGTTTATTTTTTTTTCTTATCTTTTTTTTAAAGCCTCCAACTTGAAGTGGCAAAGAAAGTCCTGTAAAATTTTATCCATCCAATAACTACAAATCTATTAAACTTTATCAAAATACTGTTATAAGATTAGATTATTACTTATTTATAATGTTTATAAAAAAAAGTTTAAATGAAGAAAATGTAACTGTGTTATTAAAATGTCCTGTGACTCAATTTCAATTGAGATCATTGGCAACCAGTATGTGTGATGAGGAGAGAATGCAACAGAAGCTTCTTCATTTGGTAATAATCTCAGTCTGGATGTTTGAAATTCACTAGTTGGGTTACGAAGGTACTTTTGGTGGAAAGACCCGTCCTATGTGCTACCAATCACTGAAGGGCAAATCAGTTCCCGATGTGCTCACGATCCACTGTGGGGTAAATGATCTGGGGCAAACAAAAAGCCTTGACCTCAAGGTAAAACAGATGAGGGACAATCTCATCTTCATTCGTCAGGTCAAGTCATAAAAGTCCTAAAAAGATGGACAAAGCCCATAAATTTTAGGAATTATGTCCTGCCCTAAGTGGAGGAGTTCAAGTATCTCGGGGTCTTGTTCATGAGTGAGGGAAATATAGAGCAAAAACCAAAATGAGTTTCAGGGTGGCCGGGCTCTCCTTTAGAGATAGGATGATCGGCTCAGAGTAGAGTCGCTGCTCCTCCGCATCAAGAGAGAAGCCAGACGAGATGTCTCGGGCATCTGCTCAGGATGCCTCATAGACGCCTCCCTGGTGAGGCATTCTGAGCACGTCCCACCGGGAGGTGACCCTGGGGAAGACCCAGGACATGATGGAGGGACTACATCTCTCGACTGGTCTCTGAACCCCTCAGGATGCTCCTGGACAAGCTGGTGAATGTGACCAGAGAGAGGGAAGTCTGAATTTCCCTGCTTAGGCAGCTGCCCTCATGACCTGGCCCCAGATAAGTGGGAAAAGATGGATGGATGGATGGATGGATGGATGAAAGCCCATAAATTTGTGAACAATGTAATGACAGCATTCATGGCTAGCATTGATGGACACATGGTTCATCATAAAGCTGTTGATGGCCAGTCACTGTTTTTAAAAGATGATGTTCATCTAGTCAGGAAAGGAAGCCAAGTAGCATCTGGGGTAGTGAAGGGACGTGCGGCGTGGAGACTTTGGAGCATGTATTGCATAATTTAAGAAGCATTTCCGCAAACCACAAATCGGGGCTTGTACCATTTTAGAGGAGTGACATCATCGATTACATCCAAAGCCTTGCTGCCTGGCTGTACCGCTTGAATGGTTCGGAAAGCGACTCAGATCTCCCCGCAGGCCTCGTCTGTGCCATGCAAAAGTGTGCTTTCAAAAAGACTGGAGAAGAACCACCTCCTAAAGAAAAAAGAAAATATCGACTAAACCATAACAGTTGAAAATAAAGATCATAGTTTACACAATCACTTTCACCATCATCTGCCTGATTAAATCAATCCCATTTTCCAGAAGTGACACCGAACACGAATATTACTCCTTATGGCATTATCATATTTTATGACACTACACAACAATAAACTTTTCGCCAAACAATTGTTTTAGAAAGATATTTTATTTCTGCAATCCAATCATTTCATCACATCTGTTTAATATATAAATATGTCCACATCAATAAAAAAGATTATAGCTCAGGTGAGTCGAATGCCAGCTTGATAACAGCGGTCATAAGTTCAAGCCTAGATTTTTATTTATTTTTGTGTGTGTCTGTTTTACCCTGGCAATGAATATTCATCTAATTTAATCTCATGTATATGATACAATATAGTCATAATATACTCAAGCAAATACACTGTATTGATAAAGGCTAAATCTATAGTCACATTTTTATTAATATAAAAATGCAGTGTATTTCAGATTACATCAAAGCTGCCTGCTTTATACACTTCTGGGCACATGAAGCCTCGAGAAATTAACCAATTTGTTGGAAAGCTTCAGTGCTTCATGAAGCTTCATCTGGTCATCGCTAATCTGGGCTTTTAGTAATGAAACTAGAAGCTTTTGAAAATCCATGGTGAGAAAACAGAAACATGGAGTGACATGAAAGACTCAACTGAAAACCAAGTTTCCATTGCAATACATAAAGAAATAATCACACAATTAGCAAAAGAAAGCAGGTGTTTTTATTTCTGCCTCCGTTATTTTTTTATTTTTATTTTTTCAGATAAATCCATGGTGGAGGATCGAAACACAGCATTTTTCTGCTTTGGAACGGAAATAAAATCAACATGATGCTGGATTATACGTCAGTATTTAGTGATGAACAACAACTATCAATTAGCTTGTTGACATAATCAAAAGCATATTTGCATCAGATAATAGCAAAAGTTTAAAGTCAAGAAAAGGTTACACATGCTGGATACACCCTGCTATGGAAAAATTAACATTTATCACAGCTTTTAAGGCTCTTAATGAAAATTTTTTTCTGTATGGAAGGGTTTGATTCTCAGCATTTCCCACCTGTGGATTGTTGTTGTAATTATTAAGCAATCCTCAGTTTGCTTTCTACATTTAACAGAGGAATAAATAAAATTCAACAAAAATCTTTGTTTTGATGTTGTTCATGTAAACTGAAGCCAAAAACTATAAGATGTCTAAATATCTGCAGTTATTATAAAAAAGGAGCCAATCTATTAAACAAAAGTGCCAATATCACATTAAATTTGAACAAGACTTAAGAGAGAATCTCTGACTTTCTTTTCTTTTGTTCCATATTCTCGTATTCATATTCATAGTGTTATTTTTGTTACCACCCTCAGTTGCACTCTCCAATGACTAGCAAATTCGGGATCTGCTGCTTATTCACAGCCACTTGCTCACGCAAGATTTGTGTTGGGTTCTGCGGGATCCCAGTCCCATTGCAGGGCTCTGCTGTAAAGTCTATGGTTGTGAGCAGATACCAAACAGAAAGAGAGAAGGCCAAAGTTGAGGTCCACCAGGCCACTACTGTGAATTTGACCTCAGACATGTGCTCCATGAACATGGACGCTTATCTGGCCATAACTTTCCATTTCATAGATGGCAACATATCCATGAAGTCAATTCTGATGAGCAAAATGATGTTTCTGTCAGCTCTGCAGAAAATTTGTACTCTGTCAAAAAATCCCTCATGGAGGAATGGTGGAAATACTTCTAAGGTGACATGCTTTGTTACTGATAGGGCAACAAGCATGATAGTCTGTGGTAGGGAGCTGAAGCTTCATCATGCGGTGTGTTGCATGCACATTATATTTAATGTCCTGGTTTAGTACATCAGGAGCTGCACAACTGTCAAAGTTAGTTCACTGTTGTTTGTCTATATTTGATTGATTTATATTATTTGTCTTTTATTGCTGGAAATCTGATAACACTATTGTTAAAGGGAAAAGGGAAAAGCTTGTGCTCGTTCAGGAGAAGATGGGGAGGTATGGAGCAGTGTGAACATTGATCTGCACCAGAGTTATATGGGTGTACATATTTCCATACTTCCACTGTGGCAGGGACGTTTGGGGTTCTTCGGCACACCATAACCGCGACATTCAAAAGGTGCCGTAGTTTTTCTGAGAAACATTCACAGATCAGGTTAGTTAGGGTCATCATTAATTCACATTTATGTTTAAACAAAACACACATAATTACCAGGTGTTTAATCTACAGCAGCTTGTGAAGATGATGCTGCAGCTGGAAGGGGGTTGTATCAGAAGAGACATTACTTGGAAGAATTCCTTAATTAAAAAAAAAGAAAATTGTATTAATTTTTATTTATGTTCCATAATTTTAGCCCCTCACAATGGTATTTAATCATTAATGTAAACCCAGACATTCACTAGAGTCACATCATGGAGACCAAAGTCTGTTGTGGGAAGCACTGTTTTGTTCTAAAAGCAAGAGGACACAGAGGAGCCTTGTTGATGTCTCTGTCTGTCCCTCTCATGCTCTCTGCTCAAATAGCGCCCGTTTTGAGTAAACCCTCCTATTGTTGCCACTAGACCCCTCTTCACCCGCCTTTCCATTTATATCCCATTTTCCACTTCATTTCCATGCTAATTTCAGAGGACAACACAGCCCATGTTATGTCATTCAAGTGATGCAGCTGGTTTATCTATCCATACAAGGGGAAAACCAGTGGAAGTGGCCCTAGGGCATGGCCTCCCCTTCATCAAAACTGCATCTGTTGAATGAAAGGCAGGACGTGTTGATGGTAGGACTGCTTGGCATACTGGTGATAAAGATGTCTATTATGGTTTGAAAATAATGCTATGGTTGGAAAAACAAGGAACAGATTATTAGCAAGTTATTTTAGCTTCTCTGAGATCTGCTTTGCATTTTCTGTTGGGGTTTCATGGTTTTGCAATCCTGAGTTCTGTTTTCACAAGGGAGTCTGTCTAATTTTGTTGGATTCCTGCTTGCAATGACTCTCAACCCTTGTAAACTCTGTGGTGTAAACAATGCCTCCAGATCTTTCCACCAAAACAACATACAAGCCTGTCTGGAGGCCTGAAAAAATGGGCGGTTGTGTTTAGTTTGGGTTTATCCGGAACTGGGAGATAACGCAAGGACACTCAGCTTAGCTGCAGATGGGTGCTGATCAGGTTTGGAGAAAAACTATCATAAAACTGTGGTTTTCTTTATGAATCCTTTTTAGAATATGCTGCTATATTGCCTTTCTTTTGGACGTAATTGTATCCTCCAATAATAACAGTGGTTAAAAAACCGACCAAGGTAGCAGGGGAAAGTCCTTTCCACTATTACTTACCTATTAATTTTTTTATAGTAAGTATGAATCCGATTTTTTACATAATTTCCTTATCGTCAGTTTATGTGCTTATACACACTTATTCCTGCATTTTAGGCCTGCAAAAGAGGTGTGATGAGGGCAATTTATAGCCAGTAAGGAGGGAAAAAAATGAAATGATCACATGAAAAGAGATTGTAATCCTGATTTGGAGCCAAAGCTATATTAAAAAAAAAAAAACACTTTGTAGAGCAAATTTGGCAGAGGATCTTAAATGTGTAAGAAAAATTTTTAGATGTTTAGATATAAGAGATTGGAAGGGATTTGCATATTTCTCCCTCTCTAGTGCATAATATCGTCAAATACTTCAAGAAATTACGAGTAGTTTCTGGGGCAGGGGCACCTCAGATCCCTCAGATAGCGTTGCATCCAAAACCATAATTCATCAGGGCTGAAATAAGCTCATGGGTAAGGGGTTAATGTGGGAAACCTTTGCCAAGCTCTACAATAGAGTTAGCCTGCTGCGGTGCAATACTACCTTCAGTGGTACACTGAAATTCATGGTTTTTCCCTGTTGCCTGACCTCACTGATCATCTTTTGCTCAGCAGAAAGCTCTGCCTTGAAACACTGCCAGCCATGCCTGTACCACTAGCTTAGTGAAGACTTATATAGAAGCATTTTCGGTTCTGAAGCCCACGACATGGAATACCTGCCTGTCTGCCTGCTTGCACCAACTCCATTTTATCCTCCTAGCTGTCAGTAAACCTGTTTGCACCTCACCCTCTATTTTCAGTCTGCTGTCTTTGTCCACAACCCAAACTTTCCTTTCTAGTTGATTCTGCAATAATCTAGCATTAATATATAGCATAATATACATATAATATATATCAAGATGACATATTAACACGACATATTTTTATCTTTATTTTGTTTTATCTTCATATTTTTATGAAGAGCTCCTAAACTTTGTTGTGTCATGCTCAATAACAATAAAGGCTATTTTGATCCTGATATTTTCCAGGGATGTTAGTACATCTTTTAAAGTGATAACTTAAAACTTCATTATTTACACACTACAAAAGCAGTGCTGTTGAAGAAGGGAATATTGGCAGTGAACTGCCCAGTCTTGACATATCCCTGATAGGTGAAGATTTTTTCTTTTTTTCATGAAAATAATGACTTGTTTTACATTTTAATGTGTTTGCAGGAATAATAGGATAAAAAATGCCAAAAAATATGTCAACAAATGGAAATAAATGTTAAGACAAAACATGAAATATCTTGGATTCATAGCCACTAAAATGAAATAAAGTTGAAGGGATGGAGCAACCTGAAATGTTAACTGTAGCAACAATTCAGGGGTCTTCTATTCTAAGAGAACTGTGAACATCATGCTATTGGCTTATATGTAAATTGAGCTGCAGTTAGAAATATTATTGTCTGTGTACTAAATTCAGTGGCAGTTCACTCGATGAAATCTTTCTCCATCTCCACTGATTGTGGAGAAGGGGTGGGACTACATAACTGAGCTTCTTCCCACTCCTTTTGAGCATGCTATATGTTATGATTATTGTTATATTAATGTTGCATGGCTTCAACCTGTTCAAATAAATCACATTAAGATTTTTTTAATTTATGAAACTAGATGCTGAATAAGAGTAAGGACAAAAGAAGAGCCCATTAAATGTTGGTGCACATCAGGATTCATTTATAATTGCTAAACACAACATTGGCCTTTGGGAGAGCATACCATCTCTAAATGCTTTTGTCAATAAATAGCAAACAGCATTAAAACTTTATTAAACATTTAATGGTTTTGAAGCTGAAGATCTGAATTATTCCAGATGCACATGTGCTTAAACATCATCTTATCAGCAGTCCAGGATTACACCAACTGTCACAGCCAATCAAGTGATGGAAGGTGACCCTTTGCACCTGTGACAATGAGTTAATAACTTACATGTACCAAATGCCAGAAACTTGACATTGTCTTTGAAGTTTGCATTAGGGTATTTGAGACAGGCGCCTGTACTGACTTATAAAGATGTGTATCATCTGGGCCATCACCGTCCAAAAATCGGAATAACTGCCCTTGATGGAGGACTGATAATTCTGGGGAGGTGGGGACACGGTTTGAGCTGTGTCCTTGAAGGTGGTAAGAGTAATAGGTATCTGTGATGTTGCACTGATGAATGGTATCCTTTGACAGATGCTGCATGCCTGTTAGTGATATTTGCACAACATTTACAGTAATTGTAGGTCACTTTTAGAGGAGGCTGGCACCTCCAATGTGGGCATGTCCTGCGTACAGAGTCCTGTATCCTCTGAAAGTCTTGGCACAGGAGCAAATACATGTCCACAGTTTTTTTAAAATTTATTTTTAAGGGTATAATTTAATTTTGCTAGCAGTGAAAGAACAAAAACAGCATCAGCTTCATAATGTAGGCTACCTCATATGCTGACTAACTATTTTTAGTCTAATGCTTCTTGTAAAAATTAACTATTGATCTTTGATTCTAACATTCCTACTACGAACACAAAAAGCTACAAGTTGTGGATAAATGGTACAACCAGTGCAAGAAGGAGCCTTCAAGCGGTTTCATGGTTGAACAGTTCAGAGCTGTACCATACTTATGGGGAGTGGACTTTGACCTAATATTGAGAATATACTGTGTTCACGGACTCTAACCACTGAACATGTGCTGTGTAGTTTGATGGATTAGGAAGTAGTTTCCTGTCACAACAAGCTCCAAGAGTTATTTAGCACTTTGTTCCTGGAAGTGGAAATTCATTTCCAAAGACAGGCTGGATAAGACCTTATGCACCTAAAATGAATGGTCCTTTTGCTAACTTCATGCCTCTACTTTATAATAAATAGGGCTAATCATGATGGTAACTAAGAAAGGCTATAGCCTAGAACACAAAGATTTTTGGGATGTTTTTGTCCCGATTTTGCCTCTTCCCGACCTCGGAAGGCAAACGCTAGATCATTGTGAGATTTCCCTGTCCAATTATCATTTGGTCTGTGGTGTGTTACGAGTCGATTTGTCCCGATAATCTGCTTTCGAAACAGGTTGGGAATATTGAACATGTTTAATATTTCAGACCCGATTTCTGAGGAACGCCAATGACTTGTGCATTCTGACTGTGTGGATGGTGACGTGGTAAGGAACGTAGCCAATCAGAGAGCGAGCTGTCTGGGGAACAAGGAAGTAAATGAAGTGTGTGTTCACGTCGTCTCCAGTCTTATTTCTTTCAGTTCCAGCCTTTTCTCTTAACAATAGTACCACGACCACCATCATTCCCTCGTCCTATATATCCCCTTTCATGCTGTGTGTTGTGTTTGCTGGTTGTTGCTATGGTTCTTCTTCTACATTTTGACTTTTGTCCGGCTCGGAGGACCAGACTGCAAATGAGTTGCGGCGTTATGTGTGTGTTGTTCTGTGATTAAATTATCAGAGCACACATTATGATCAAAGCTGTTTAAATGCCTGATTTTTTATCTTCAAGTTTGAGGTCTCGAACTAATAAAAAATCTCATGAGATTTAAAAAAATCGTTATGTGTGTACCAGGCTTTAGAGAAATTTGTTGCAGATGTTAGAACTGCGCTTTTTAATGTGTGATAAATGTGGTCAGGTAACCCAAGCTATGTCTTTTCTTTTTTTTCCTAAAGCTTACCAAGTTGCCTAAACCTAGCCAGCAGATGACAAGGAAATAAATACAACACAGGATTAAAACGACACAATACAAATAATCACAAATCATGCAAGTACAATGTGTTGTTGTTTGCATCACCATGTGTATCTTGTTGTTATTTCTGCAAAATTATGTGTCACTTTTGGGTGTTTTCAGTCTCATTTTGGATCCTCTGTCTGTTTAACATAAGTCATCTGGTATCCTCTTGGTCCCAAAATAATCCATTACTTCATTTTATATAACTTTTTATCTATTTATTTAGAAGATTTTTATTTATTTTGATTCATGTATCTCGGGATCATCTTGATCATTTTGTCTCATTTTGGGCATTTTCCATCTCTTTGTGATTGTTCTGGTTGTTTTTGCTTTTCATTTTTGTTTTTCCTTGTTTTATGTCTAAATAAATAGTTTCCTATATTTTAATGGATACAATTACTTGATCCCTGTGACATAAATTCACACCTTTTCTGTTCAATTTAATATCTATGAGTCAATTTTAGGTTTTCATTTTGTCTGTTTTGTTAATTTACATTAGTTTAATGTCAGCTTTATGTCTATTTTTGTTATTCTTTGTGTTAATTGATCACTTTATGCCTTGATGCCATTTTGCATCCCTTCCTGCTCATTGTCTATCTAGTACTGATGTTTATATGTCTTCTGTGATCTTCTCTAGGCCATGTTGTCTCTCATTTTTGTCATTTTAAATTTTTTTCTCCCTTTTTTGTAATTTAAAACCACTTTATTATTTTGTATTTGGCTCATTTTTGTTCTGTTTGTGTATTTTCTAGAATATACATTTATAATATGACAAGGTGCCTCCTGATTGGCCCATTGAGTTATCGTTCAATGCTCACACTGGACATAAACCCAGCGTCCTGGGTGAAAATCCAGCCACTCTTTGGTTTGATTTCTATCCAAATATAAGCAATTACTTAACCTAAAGAACTAAATAAAACTTAGATCCAAATTGAAGAAAACTGGGATAATAGATGTTTGAGAAATAGAAACAGGTTGTGAGCAGACGTTTGCTGCAACATACCACCTTGTTTTCGTCTTCCTCAGGCTGTGTTCAGAGGGTAAGCAGCATGACATAAAACAAACAATACTCCATTGAGAAAACTCTGGCCTCTAGTGAGACGACCCCTCCCCTCATGTCATGCTGCTTTTTCTCTTTTCAGGTAAAGCTGCACTGATGTCAGGCCTCTCTCTGCCTCGTGTCAGGGTATGAAGTCAGTGGTGTTCAAGGGAGTGAGATCATTTTTCCATTGACTGCAGAGTGGGCCAGTGTAAAGGACACCTCATGTTTCAATCAGGGAGATGTTTCTGTTTGTCTTTCTATCGACCTGCCTGTCTACCTGCTTTCTACCTGTCTGCTTGCTCGTCTCTGAGTGCTGTTTGTATAAAGTTGTTCCCATCCATGTCATTCTAAAGGCACAATAAGCATGAAGAGACTGCTTATGGCTAACTTTTCTCTTTTTTCCCCTCTTTTTGTCAGTGTGGTTTGTATTGGTGAATTTTTCAGCACTCACTCTTGCTCTACTACAATGGCTTGGAAAAGTATTCACACTCCTTGTTTTTTTATGTATTTATTTATATTAAACCTCAAGGACTTCACACAGCACCTCTTTTTAAAAAACAAACAACAAAAAAATCCTTTTAATGTAGATCTGAGTGCAACATCAGTGCTCTAATTAAAAACTGAACCAACTACTGACTGTAGTGACATCTGCTACAGAGGCTGCCTGTTTTTTATTCTTTTCTTTTTACAAATAAGTACATTTTATTTATGTGCTTTTTCCCTACATACACACAATAATATAGATAAATAAATATATAAACACATACACAGCACTGTGCAAAAGTCTTGAGTTGTCCCTCAATTGTTTTTTTTTTTATTTGTAAGGATCTAGGCTTTCTTTTAAATGTGTTTTCCAGGCTTAAAGGTCTTTTTAAGTTAATATTTGGATATTAACTGCATTTACCTTTAAAAATTTAACGGCATGTAACTCAAGGGATGAGCCAGTGTTGCGTCTACACATAATAAAACTTTGTTAAGAACCAAGTTTAAATTGTACCTTCAGCCACTTTATTATCAGAAACAAACAATGTTTTCCCATGTCTTTGTGTTCCCTGTCGTATCTATGGAAAATTCCAAAGATAACACAGTTTGATGACAAAATTGTTTTCTTTGCGCTATGAGCTTGGAAAAAGTCTCAACATGATTTGCAGTGTGTCCTTAAAATGTCTGAGGAAACTGCACAAGTGAAGGACAATAAAAACAAAAGATGTATCAGGCCTAAGAATTAACAATATCTGATAGTGATGCCTCAAGAAATTAGAAAGTAAACTCTGGAATGATCTGACACTGGACCTGAGAGATGAATCTGGACCTACAGTTGATCCAGCTACTGTTCAGAAATGGTCTCCATGAAAGGGTTCCTGGTGAGGAAGCAAGTTAAAGAAGGGAAAAAGGAACAAAAGCCTGAGGTACACCAAATAATGCAAGAACTGAACTGAAAACCAGTGGCAACAGGTCTGATAGAAAGATGAATCCCCCCCAGATCCTGGACCTCAACAACATTAAAAAAAAAAGGGGTTGGATCATCTTCACAGAGAACAAAACAAAAGGCTGCCAACATCCAAAGAATAGCTTTGGAAAGTCCTTGAAGAAGTCTGAGGGACTGTTTTTGAAACTGCTTGACGAGATTACAGAAAAGTTTGTCTAAGAGGGTTCAAGCTGTGATAAAGTATAAAGGCGGTTAGACCAAATTTTCATTTTTGTACAAAAACTAAATCCATGCTTACATGTTTAAATTAATTGCTGCTCATATTTCCTGTTGTCCTGGCAACATATGGATAAAAGAAAGGTGGCTCAAGACATTTGCACACTGTACATATAAATTGTACATGCCGAAGGCTGATAGTAACTGGCATAACCTAAAAAGAGCATATGTATGCTTTGTTGGCACATTTATACCTCTGAGAGTACTCTGTAACAGAGCACTTAGAGTGAGGCCACAAACACACATTCACAGGCACACACACTGGTCTTTCTACAGTTGTGAGGCTGTACTCTACAACCTCTAAACCTTTGCCAGCCTGAACCTTATGCGCAAATGTTACCCTAAAAACGGTTCTTGTAGAGCAATGCAGAAGTATTCACAGTGGTTTTAAACACACACGCACACACATACCCAGGCCTTCATTTCGCCAGTCCTGTCTGTGTTACATCATGTGGTTCATGGGCACAGTTAGTCATCCTCATATGACTTAACCTCATCTCTCGGTCTCTGTGGGCAAAATAACACACACACAGACAAGGATCAATCTCAAACACAAACTCTCTGATGCACACGGCTTTTCTCCCCTACCACACACACTTCTCCTCCCCCTCTTTGTCTATCTCAGCATGACATCAGCTCATCCTGGGTTACTCGGCCTCCCGAGTGTCCTGATAGCAAAGATAAGCTAGGAAAGTCACTGATTAGCTGGGAATCTCGTTACACAGGGAGCAATGGATCTCTCCCTTCTTCCTCCTCCTCTCTTATCCTCCGCTGATGCCATGCACGAGTGATTCTGAAACCAGATGATGAATTGGTAAAGAAGACGATGGTGTTTTAATTTTAAATTTGGAAAATGTAATGCATTCTTATAGATGCTTTCTCACAAAGTGAAGAGATAAGTGAATTCTTTGAACACTTAAACAATGATGTGGTATTACTTAGAACTTGCTCTGTGAGTTTTGGAAGGAGTAAAATAATGTTTTGAACAGATTTAGTTCTTTTTAAAAGGTTCAGACTATAAATCCAGCTGAGGAGGTATGAGGCAGACGTGTTGTTGACTTAAGCACCCTGCTCTTCTGACGTTACAGCATTTCCCAGCAATGCTGCGAGGGTGTTGTTGCTTTGCTGGTGCTCTGGGTGCATTGTCTTGGGTACAAGGAGAGCAAATGTATGCTTGAGGGAGCCCCTTTAAGACTCAATCAGTCCTTTGGTGGGGTCCACTGACCCAGAAAATGGGTTTCAACAGCTAGAGGAAATGATACTCCGTAATCACCTTACTGGCAACACTGGGGAAGGAATTCACAGGGATCTCACACATAGCTGAGGAACAGGATTAAACACAATGGAATTAATCTAGAAATTCAACATTTAGCTTAAATATACCACAGATTACGTTAATTGTAATTGTATTAAGGGTCAGAATTAATAAAAAAAACTTTCATTTATGCTTTCTGGGCAATCCAAAAATATCTGGCCGTTATATTGTTGACAGCTTTGGTTGATACAGGCTTTGTTTGCATGTTTCCCACACATTCCTGTCATGTTCTTGTTATACAATAACATTCTCCAGATAAGAGGTATATCATATCTTCCATACCATGCTTTCTTATGGGCTTTGGAGTTGAAATGTAAAAGGAACATAAAAGAAAAGGAAAATGAAAGTTCTGTTTTCCTGACAGTGTTTGTTTTTTCCAGTATTTGAATTAAAAAATTTAGCTGAGGACATTTTTAGCCTCGTGGTAAGGCTTGATGGACAGCTTTATCTGCTTGAATAACAATAAAACTGGATTGATTTCATGTAGATATTCACACATGTTCCCCAGAGGATGAGCCTTTGTTGATTTCCAGTAATGTCACCATGAATTGGACGGTGTCCATCCCACATACGGAGGCCAGCGAAGCCTCCCTGCTTGTAGCTGCTTGATGACTTCTCACAAAGCTCCTGGGTTGAGAAACTCCTGCTATGTGCCTGAAACAAATAATGCTGCATTATGTCACTCAGTACATCTGATATGGGTGGGACTAGTTGAGTGAAAAGATTTTCCCTGTGCTATTTTATTGCACACACCATTGCATAATCACAAGCGACTCTACAAAGGTCATTCAGGCACTTGTTATTTAAGATGTTTGGAGGACCTGTTTTGACAGGCATGCTGACTGATCTGGTTTGGTGTCCTGTTTCACATGGGAATCGATTATGGGATAAAGATATAGAGACTGATTGACTTGATTCGGGAAGTTGTATATTCAGAGGTCTATAGATATCATAGAGTCCATAATCTTTTTAAAAATAGAACAATAAATAAAAATCAAAGATGACTTTTTGTGACCTTTAAGAAAAGCAGCTAAACACTAAATATTCAGTTTTACTTGTTTAGTTGCAACAGATAATCAGTAACTTTTGGGCCATAAATATTAAAATAAAAATGCATACATCATAAATATATTTACTGAACACTTTATTAGGTACACCTGATAACTGCTTGTTAACACAAATAGCCAATCAAACAATCCCATGTTAGAAAGTCAATAAAATGTCATAAAGGAGCAAAAAGTTTCCACCAAAACCTTGTTGAATCTATGCCATGAAGGATTAAAGCAATCTTGAAGGCATAGGGGGGACCAAACACATACTAGATGGATCTAATAAAGTGACCAGTGAGCGTACATTCTGGAGTCACACATACTAAACAGATTTAAAGAAAGACAAAGGGCAGGGGTCACATCTCTACATCTGATGCCTGTCATAACCAAGGGTTCATTTTACTTATCCATGGATGTATTGTGGTTGTGATTGTTGATTTTATTGTCTTGGTTGTATTGATTGTCCCTTGTATGTTGTACTGCACTGCAAAGCAAATTTCTCTGTTTAGTTCTAACTGAAATAAACATTTTCTGACTCGACTCTCTCCTTCTGATCCAAACTAAATCTCCGTAAAGCTGCGCAGATGTGAACAGATGGGATGTGATTGCACCGAAAAAAGCGACTGACAAAACATCCAAAGCTAACCTAAAATATGGTAAAAATGCAATGCTTAGAATAATAACTGTATCCTCCCCAAACTGCCCAAAGTATTAAAAAATTTTTTCTTGTAGAGAACACAAAGTTTATTCTATGCCTTGCTTTGCTTTTACATCATATCTTAATGTTTTCCTTGTTTAGTTTCTGAATTCCAACTTTAGGATCATTGTCTTTTAATCAAGCTTTTAATCAATGTTTGTTTCTTTTTCTTTCTTTTTGTCTTTAAACCCTTATAAAATTCCTCTTCTACCTGCCACAAGGACTGTAGATGGAAACAGCTAGAAAGCTTTAATCTGGTCTGAGTTTAGTGTTTAACTGTACATGCTCCAAAATAAACTATTACAATAAATAATATTTTCTCAATTAATGCATAAATATGGTTTATAAATGCTAATAATTTCCTCATGGGGCATAATGTCTCTTTGCTTTGTTTTAAAAGATTTTTTATATAAATGATGAGATGATGCCCTTTTGTTTGACATTTGCAGAGAACTGGTGCACAGAGACAGATCAGCCGCCATTTTAATGCTTTCTACATGATGACTGAGGTGATATCTTTTCAGGAGGTTACTGACGACAAAGTTTGCACACTGTATTAATCAATACCACCAGTGTAGTAGGACCTTTTTTATCAACTACCTATACAGGGCTTCAGTCTCCCCAGCAGCTTTCATGGCTTTATTTGGACAAAATCATTCACACCTACGTCTCTGCTCATTTACCTCCATCAGTCTGCTGGAAAGTTGTATTTTTTTCTTCCTTGTATCCACTTTTAGCCAAACAAACTAAACCTAGCAAGAAAAAAATGGTTGTAAACAGAGGTGACATTAAAATGTTTCTTGCAAGATGGCACTACTATTGTGGTGTGACTGTAACACACTTTCCAATTCTGTTTTAGTTTTACACTTAAAAACTATTATAAGTTAAAAACAAGAATATGTAGGTTGTTTCTATGAAACCCATCTCTACTTTCCAGCATATTCAAAACTGTGTTGTTGTTTTTTTAAAAGCATAAAATAACAGACCACAGATTTTTTTTTTTTTAACTTTTTATTTTTTTTTTTTTACTTTTTGGTGAATCATGTCAGCTGGACTAATCCTTATCTCACCTCTCCCTCATGTGTTTGCTATGCATAATTCTTCCACAGTGGCACACTGCTAATATGAACTTTAGACTTGACTTCATTAGCAAACCGCTAACAATGTGTTGCTAAACATTAATGTTTAGCCTGCTCTGACAACTTAGTCTTACTGTGACAGTTGCTGGTAATGGTCTGTAAAACTATATTCTAAAATTTTGTGAAGGGTGAGAGGCTTTTCACCACTGTGTGAGGGAATTCTAAGCTAAAGTGAGCATCCAGTTAGCTCACTTGGCATAAAGGGACATGGAAATAAAAATATTACTTAAATCCACTCATGTGGCTACATGAGCATGAGGCTGTTAATGCAAAGCAAGGAGAGCAGATGGCTGAGGTGATCATGTGAGAGAAAACCTTAAGGTTTATGGTGACGTCCCTAGGCAACAGAGTGTGAGGTTGAGATAAACTGCTGGTGTGTTTAGTTTGAGGTGGCATGAAATGTGTGTCACAATCATGGATGTTAATGATTGAGGAGCTCAAAGAAGAAATATATATATATTCAGCATCTCTGACGTTTGGTTGTTTTTCTGCTGGCTGATTCCAGTAAAACTTTCTCCTTTTTTAAAAGCAAACATGAGGAGCCTGAGTCAAGACCTCCGATCATGTTGTAGCCTTCGTCGCCACCTTGTGGTCACTTTTGGTGCAGCATGATTTATTTGGATGTTGATGCAAGATTTGTCACAGAAGTTGACTTGAGTTCAGAGAAAATGCAAAGAAGGAATTAAACTGCACCAGAATTGGAAATTTCCTTCTAATAATAAATTAATTTTATTCATAATTTTTTTTACTTAATACATATTCTTGACAAAAGAGTTGTTTGACTATTTCTTTAGATGTGGACCAACACTGACAATCAGGCTGCTTTGGGGTGACAAAGGTTTTTATTATTTTATAACCATATGTTTAAATAATAAATTAATCAAAGATTCAAAAGAAGCTCTCAAACAGGAGAATAAGATTATATTTGCATACAAGGTGAACAATTTAGGGGCTAAACAGGCTCTCTGTCTACTTTTGTTTCAGGTTATGATTATAGCTCCAGTTTATGTTATTGGTTATCAAATACATTAGTAACCCAAGTCAACTGACAATATCTGTTGTGTTTAAATAAATAAAAAATATGGAAATCTTCTTCAGTTTTTCTCAGATCCAGAAAGACAATTTATGTTGCTGCCATGAATGGAAGCTAAAACAAAATGTTCCACAGGTGAATTTCAAAGCTAAAGTTTATTCAGGCGAACAGTTCTGTTCAGAAAATAAATACACCACAGAGAGATAGTTTGATTAGCTTTAAAATAGACACTGAGAGACACAACTTTAATTAACCGACTTTGTTTATCCTTCTGATCTTGCCTCACACTGCTCATCTCACTAGTAAGGAGGCACAAACAAGAATAATCCAAATAGAAAATGACCCCAAAGTCCAACACATACAGGCTATTTGTCACGTTAGTTAAGTTTTTTGGACTAATCAACACGGTGTTTAAATTCAGTCAACACGGCTGTTATATAACTGAACACTAGATGGCAGCAGTGTATCACTATTTTCTCTTTTTATTTACCCAGTCAAGCTTTTTGAAGGAGTCAAACACGTTAGATATTTCTATTTTTGGGTTACAGGATTTTTATATTTAAAAATGAATCAACAAAGCCAGTGACTGAATGACTCGGTAGTGAGCCAAAGAAAGCATCTTTTATTCTTTGTGACACTGCTTTGCTACATCATGTTACTGCTTTTTGTTTTATGAATATGAAATTGCATGCATTGAAAAATCAGCGATATAAAATGGCATAATTAACAAATCAGCAAGAATTACTGTAGAAATTCTGTTGTTTAATTTGCCTTTATTGAAGTGGTAGTTTTTTTTTTTATTGTAGTTATCCCTCACATGGTCATGTAGAGCGTATCTAATTCTTTTTAAAAAATGTTAAATTTTATTTCTATGTAATAATCAAACGTAATGCTACTTGGAAAGATTTGTGTATGATGGGACTTTATGTAAAAGTACTTTGAGTTGACTTTGTTAATTGGCATTGTACACAAAGTTTAATTGAATTACTTAGAAATTTCTGTGTGCAGCCAAGGCAAATTTATATGTATGGTGTAGTTAAGTACTTTACCAGCTATGTAATAAAAACATACAAGAAATGCATGTATTTAACTTAACCTTTTCAGTGAACGTTTAACTACTTCACTTGAACGCAGCCTTGGTTCAGTACATTAATCTGATTCCTTCTTAAATGTTTGAGGATGTTCACCACTGAAAAAAATGAGTTTTAAAGGGAAAATTCATATTAAATGGAAGCTTCTCAAACCAAATGTGAAAATCTTTGGTCTGTTAGTAATAACAGTATAAGAAGGAAACTCTGTGGAGCAACATCGCCACCTGGACGCTGGTTTCTGAAAAGCAGGTGTCTGACTCATCCACGGGGTAAGACGTGGATGTTTCGTTGCACTTTTCCAAACTTGTTTTCTTTGCTTTTCTAAATTTACTGTAAACTTATGTTGTGGTTTTTAATGTGAAACATGAAAACATCACATTGTTTCAGGAACTTATCTTTTAGAGAGCAGTGTTGACAGTAATGTGCTATTTTTATTTTAATGTGCTGTTACTTTTAAAAGTAATTCACTTTTATGGAAGCTTTTTCTATTTTCTTTTATCTATTTAAAAAAATTCAAGTATTTTAAACCAGATTTTCCTAAAAGTGGTTTTAGTTTGACAAATTGCATTTTTCCTCCAGACAGTTTTTCTGGTTCCTACATATGATAAGAGTCGGTAAATTATAAAAGTTAATGTAGTCCGTACACATCACGTTTCTACTCTGGGAGTCCTGGTCCTAAAGATTGACTCAGTTGTTTACACATAATTACAGCTTTACACCATCTAACAAAAAGCCCAGAATTTTCCCTAAATTATAAACCACAACAGGCTCCCTTTCAGATGCACTAACAGCCAACAGTGTTCACACAAGTTGGCAAAGCTTGAACCAATAAGCTCACGTGAACCAAGTGTTTGCATCAATCAGACATTCAGTAGATAAATGGAACTATAGATCCAGAAAGAAGCAAAAAAGGAGAGAGGAGGATGAAGAATAAAATATCCAGAGCAGAGATGGGATGCAGATGTGTATTTATGTATTTATTTATTCAACTTTAGTTCATTTGATTTAAACTTTACACAATGTCAGATTTTTACCCCTCAATTAATGGCAAAAAGTATTCATGACAGCAATATTATCAATGATATTGATAAAAAAAAACCTGATATAGAAATAAAAAAATGTTACAAAAAGCAACAGGCATCTATTTATAATTTATCAGATATAATCAAATTCAGACTATTTAAAAAACATATCAATTTTATTATCTTAATAGCCTATCACAAATATCATTAATATTGGTTAATTTGCAGTTCTCTGACTTTACATTGAATTGGTTTTGTAATTTATTGTCAAAAAACATTCTGTGCTCCACTGAAAGGCTTTTTTTTATTTACTTTTCCAAGCAGCTATGATGAGTTTTACAGTTCTAGTGTGCAAGGCTGTAGTTTGTGTTTTTGAGGTCTTGTGAAGACAAAGTGAGATTTTTCTGAAAGATAAAACGTTAAAAACATGATCAGAATGACCCTGCAAAATAAACACAATTGATCTTTGCAGGAAATGAACACAAAAAATAATTATTGATCATCTCAATTCAATAAAAGTATCTGCATCATAAAAAATGAAACTTATTAATGTTTTTACTCATTTGAAGGACAATATTCTATAATAACTTATAAAGATACATTAAGATTTAGCTCTTTGCAGAAAATGAGAAACAGAAGTTGAGGTTGCGTAGCGTCTAGATGACTTCTCTTCCTCTGCTTCTTGATTTCAGATGTTTCAGATAACATTTTCATTTTTGGAGCAGACTGAGGGAAGATATTACTTTAAAAATATATCTATATATACAACACACTCCATCAAGCCACCAAGTTCAAGATCAAAACTGCTGAAAAACATAAATATTCAGTCATCTGGGGCGCCTGACCCGGCCACGTTAACCACAGATGAAGTTATCAGAATACACAGCTTTTAGTTTAACTCCATTTATCTGTTTCAGTCACCGCATCTCGGAGCTGCGTTTTCAGTCTCGCCCACTTGTTTGACCTCTGGAGGAAACCCAGACAATCTGGTAATGATGTCACTTTTCCGAGCCTATCAGGAGCAATTAGTGTTCAACACAAGGACACGTGCATGCTGCTGCACATAAACACACACACACACACGCTACAATTAAGAAATAGACTTATATAAACAAAGTAATACAATATCTTAAAACCCATTGAGAGAGAGCACTGAAATAAACCTTCAGCTTATTGCATTTGTCAGGTCCTTCAAACTGATTGGTCGCTCTCTTTCCTTCTCTTTTTTTTCCATTAGATGAAATACTGAGCAGCAGACGAGTGAACTCTTGCCTGCTCTGATAAACAGAGGTCGCTAGAAAGACGGCTGAAAGGGAGGCATGCAGGCCGAGGAGAGGAGGAGCAGGTAATAACGGTGTTTTTTTTTTTTAGGAGCAGGTTTCATCAAGGTCCTCTTATTTCCTCTACTCGGAGCAAGTGGGTGTAGAATAACAACGACTGACCGTGTGTCTCGTCCTCATGACAGATTGACAGAGGCACTATTTCTTTCTGTCTCCTTTTTTCTTTTTTACAGTTTCAGCGTGTTCTTTTTCTCTTAATGAGAAAGAGGAGAAGTATGAAAGGGATATATTCGAGAAAAGATCTGGTAGGACTCAAGCCAACAGAGTCAGTTTAACAAGGGAACGCAGGAGAGAACATTTAGTCGTATCAAATAAGCCAGATATTTGTGGTTGGAGTTTGGAAGCCCAGAATTTCCCATTAATCAATAAAACAGGGCTCATGCTTTATGTCACAGCAGTCATTGCTAAGCAGACTGATTAATGTAAACATAATAATATATTTACAACATTAAACTATACAGAGATAAAAAGACCTAAATACTTTGGTTCAGAGGGAAATATGTCTGAGAGCTGCATCATATGGAAGGTCAGATCCATAAACTCTCTGTCTTCTTCTTCAAGGATTAAAAAATTATTCAAATTCCTGAAAAGCTGCTTGTGTTTTACAAAATCTGCCTTTTGGTTTTAACTTTTTTCTTTTATTCTTTTACATGTAAAAGAGGTTTTGTGAACATGTTTGCATATATTTTAACTGTGCAGAGAAAATCATTTTGTTACTGTTAATTCAGCATGACAGTAGAATTTCAGAGTAAAATTAGTAAAACAGTAAAATTTCAGAGTTATTTCTGGGGGACTTAAAAAGATTGCTCCCCCCCTCTCCTGCTTTTTTTGCGACTTGCCTTGCAGGTTGCTCTCTCAGCATGTTGAATAATGTTATTAAACTAATGATAGTAGTTATAGCAATGTTCTGTGTTAGTTTATGTTCTAGATTCTGTATGCAGGTTTTTCAGTGTTCAACTGGCATCATGAACATTGCATTATGTTGTAAATGGCATCCAAGACATGTGGCTGGTTGGCTCAGTTGGCAGAGCAACAGTCTCCCATATGGGAGACCAGGCTTCGAAACGCCCAGGGGACAAACATTAACACCTTCAGTTTGGTCTTTAGGCAAGATCCTTAACGCTACTCTCTAACCATTGTAAGTCGCTTTGGATAAAAGCAGCGGCTAAGTGAACATAATGCTAGTTTAGGTACATGTCTCTTTTGTAAATGAGACTACATGTCTCAATGGGACTACCTGTATAAATAAAGGTTAATAATAAATACTGACAATACACCTTTATGATCACATCTAACATAATTTCTTTGCACCCTGCTCTAATTTCCACTTTGGTCCATCAAAGTAGCTTCATGAGAAATTGATGCTCAAGATAAGTAAAGGAAATACATCTCCTGTGTTCCTCTGGGATTTCTGTCTATGGCTGACATGTTTAAAAGCAGACAAGGAATGTTTTTAACTACAAACCAATTAAAAATACAAAAGGCTTCTCAGTTCTTAAAACTAAAACTTTTCCTGGTAATCAGATCTTTTTATTTCAGGGCCAAATGTCACAGGAGATGAAAGATTTAAGCTTCAGGCTGGCCAGTTTGGTTCCCAGACAAAAGGTTATTGTATGTTAAATCTGTCCTGTTAAAAGATAACAGGTGGACAGCACCATATATTCCTTTTAAAACCTACATCGAACATTTAAAATGTTGCTTTCTCATACCATGTGCACTAATGCACTTCAAACCATCAGAGATGCTGGCTTCAACAGTGAGTTGAGAACCAATCAGACTGTTCTTCTGTTTAGTCCAGAGGACAAAACATCCACGATTCCCAGGCAACATCAGACCGCAGGACAGTTTTCCACTTCCCCTCAACCTGTTTTCAGGCAATCAGATTACATATGTACTTTCTTTTAGACAGATTTTACTTGAATTTGAGAGGACAGCAACATTTTCCAGTGAATTTTATCCCTTCATTTATCCAGTCTATGCTTAAAGTTCACAACTATTCACAATCACTTTGTCTGATTTGAGCAGATTTGCTGAAATTCTCAAATCTTTTAAGGATATTACCCATTATTCATCACAAAATCTCTGAATATTTTCCCCATAGGTATTTCAAAGGACGGTGAAATTATCCTGATCTTTACTTCTAAAAGACTCATCTGGGATGCTGAGATTTCTTTATAACTTCTTACATTACCCTAAACTCAACCCTTTAAACCTTTAAAGACCACTGTCTAAGTTTCCAGTCAATCAGAATATCCACTAGCCAATTATTCTGAGCAGCAAAATAAGCCAGATCATAACTAAATACATTTAATCATACATATTTCTTTAAATTGGCCTTTATATGAAAAGAATGTAAATAAAAAACAATAATATCCCAGCCTTCTTTTTTTTATTTATTTGCTGTCTTAGTCTTTAGGCTGTCCAGCTCATGGTCTCTCATTGTCTCCACGTTAGAATGAATTCTTACAATGATGAAATGCTCTGCTTTTTTTCTTTTGTGTAGATTGCAGCACATCTTACTGCAACTACAAACATATAAGAAGGCATTTTGCTTTCACTTACAGTCAAACTGGAAAGGACAGTTTTTGTTATTAAATTAAGTTGAATTTATTTATTTGATGTTCATTGTGTCTTGTCTGGAGTGAAATGTCTGACAGTAATAAAAACAACTTGTCACCTGAGCTGTGACACCACAGTTAAAACATTTTTTTTGTACTTCAATATTTTACACAACCTAGTAAAATGCAGAAACAAAGCAAGCGTGCGTGCACAAACGGCATTGGGTTCATGCACTTGCATTGGACGCTGTCTTCGCATCCTGCCAGAAAAGGAATGCAGATTTACAAGCCTGCACAGCCATGCAGATGTGGAACCAAAGAGCAAGTGTTATTGTGTATCCCCTAGTGTGTGAGTGTACCGTCTTCTCTGCTTGTCCCCCCCTTCCGCATGCCTTCTGGTCTTCCACCTACCCCACCTCTCCTTCTTTCCTTCCATGCTATCCACCTCACCTTTCCATCCCTTCCCCCTCACCAGCAGCAGGAGCAGCAGCATCCCCTGCTGGGCCCTGCCTGTTTATCTCTTCCGAAGTGGTCATGATTAATGAGACCCTGAACACATCCTCTATTTCCCTTGGACCTGGGGAGCCCCACAGCTGAGTAAACAGGTCCAGCCGCTGTGCCTCAGTCCTGGGCCTGAGCTGATTAGACTAGGGAACCCCCGTGCTACAGGTAGCAACTCAGAATATGTGTCAAAGTTTTGCTTGTATCACTAAACATGCAGACATATCCCCATGCAAGAGATCCAACAAAAAATTATCTGCTCGTATGTAAAAGCATCCCGCACATCCACGAGCTTCCAGAAAAAAAACGAATACGCCCTCAACATGTGTGGCACACAAGCACATACATGTTGGCCTCATGGTCAAACAGTTCATAAGAGACTGAGTTTGGTTCAGAAAAAGCACATGCGGCGGCTGCTGATTTATTACTTTCCTACATGTTCTGCAAAATGTAGGCAAGGGCTGAGCTTGTGGCTTCTCAGGTCTGCTGAGAGCATGTTAAATCATTAAGAAATATGTCATGAAATGTAAACATGACAAGTATTTAATATGAATAAAGGTCCTTAAGTAATCAGTTAAATAAACATACATTTCAAATAAATTTCAGCCCAAGTATCAGTTTCAGACAAAAGAATTGTATAATTACAAATAATGAGCACTAACTATAAATAACCAAAAGTTTCTCTTAAAAAATATTCCACAATTCTCATAAAACATTATATGGGCCATGTGAATTTTTGGGGGATGAAAACTGTCTGCTTACTTGCAAATATATCCACCATGAGCAACACCAGATTCTCTCTTGGCAGCAGGTCTGAAGATTGATCTGTGGATCCCCATGATCTGACAGGATGGCTAATCAAAACAGATACCTAAACAACAAAGGCATTACTTGCGGATAGAAAACAGCATAATTGCCGGCAGCATATGGAGTTTAAAAACAGCTTTATTCAGCACCGTTTAGACCCAAAACCACCAGAACAGAAGAGCAAAAAAAAAAAAGCTTTCCACGTCGAGGAATACCACGTGTCAAATATGATCTGCAATCTTGACAGATTTCTCTCTAGTGTGCTGCTTCTGTCCAGATTAGCCTCCACTTTGTGTCCATTTACAAGCATCTCATTTGTTCAGGACAGACTTGGGTGCCAAACGTTTGTTTCTCATGTCAGGCTGTGGTGTCAAATGTTATGTTCAAGACCCAGCAGGAGAGTTTCTCCACTAACAACCCTGAGCTGGATTTAACAACCCTAACACCCACTATCATCCACTTCTTCACAGGTGGGACACAGCTACACCATCATAGCAGCCACTTCACTTTTGGAGCCATTTGCTGGTGAGCGTTTCCTGTTTTTGGTGTGTTTGACTTAGAAAGTGTTAAATGAAGCACCCTGGGCATTTATAAACAGGACTGCAATTACACAGCGGAGCAGAAAGCATGTTTATTACAACTTCTAACAGCAAGTGACTCTAATTTTTGTTTCATTACATTGCTGCTTCTCTGAATCTTTCCTTAGGTTTGGAATAGATGTGCTGCATCTTTTAATAGTTCATCAAGAAGGGCAATCACCTCATACATCCCACAATCATTGTTGCTGTTAGTTACAATAAGTTTGGACTCATTAAAGTAAGTGTCTCGATAATAATCAAGAACAAAGAAGCAATCAAACCCAATATGTCAGTAAACTAAATGAGGATTCAGACCAGGTTTAAATCTACATTCTTTGAAATGAAATGTTGTGGAAATTCTCCATAAAACCATAAATCCAGAGCTCTCCAGTTGTTTTTTTAAGTCATTTATTATGCTGTTAGCAAGAAAACAGGTTCAGCAGAGTACAAGAGTCTGCAGAAGTTGTTTACTCATTCTTCCTCCAAGAGCTTTTTTCTTTTACTTAACTCAAAGTCTGGGCCCACACCCCTCTCAGCCAATCCCTGCCAGTGCTGAGCGTGTGGACTGTGCATGCATGAAAACATTCTAAAGTAGTTTAAAACTAACTCTCACCTCAATAAGACTGCAGCTGGAGAAAGACTAGTCTGAACTAACCTTCACCTGGAGTTTAACTGGGTACTGCTGATGCTGAATAGGACACAATTTGTGAAAATAAATTACCAAAGAGAATTCTCCATTTTAAACTAGTAGCTAAAATCTTTCATTTCTTTGTCTCCTGTTTGTCATTGTATTGCCATGCAGAGTTACGTAGCTGACAATAGATTTCATTTTATGAAAGGATTATTATCTATTTGTTCTATTGTGTTATTTCAGAGGACGATGAGACTTCAAACTGCTGAGCATGGTGGCAGCAGAGGAAAAGATGGACTGTTCTAAAACCTTTGACTAGTAGTATCTAGTCTGATATTTTAGTTGATTTTGCGGTTTGATGGAAATTGAAAATCAGCAGCAATATTGCCTCATATTAATCACTGGTTCCTGAATTGAATCAAATGATAATTGATCGCAGCAGAATGTGTGATATTGGCAAACATGGAATTATTGATTGAATTCATTTAATTGTGTGATCAAACATGCAATTTACACCCCAGATATAAACCTGTTTGAGAACAATTAAATGTGTACATGCAGGAGTAATTTTAAGCATCTTAAGCATTTCAAGTCTAGTTTTGGTAAAAAAAACAAAACATTTTTTTTTTCCTGAAATAATGTAAACAATCTTTTTACTGTTTCTTGCAGCATATTCTGACACCTGCTGATGACACTACGCATCCAGTGTTTAATTAAACTGGTGGGAAAGTTGGCCAGTGCTTCAAAAACATAACTACAGGCCAACTTTGAGCCAAACATGCTTTTTATTGGTATGAAGAACTTTTCTGACTGACATGTGCTTTAGTTTATCTACTGATAATAGGTTTAAATGCATCTCGGAGTGATGAGAGGTAGATGTGTCCCCATCAGTTCTGATGCTGCTCTCTGAGTGTTTGGAGGATGTGAGTGCTCTGGATGCACATGTGTGACTGTGTGTTTTCATGTGTATCCGTGCATCCATGTGAGTGCTAAGGATTCCCCTGGTAGCTGGTGCCATGGTGTGGGATCAAGGAACTTGGTGAGGGTGTAATAGATACAGTTGTCTCCAGTATCAAGGCCTTCTTTCCAGGACGGAATGACTGACTGGCTGATGGGCTGGCTGGCTGGGGGCGCCTGGTCTGTCTGTCCCCATGTCTACCCATCTGTCTCTGGGCTCAGTTTGGGGAGGTGTGAAGTGAAGGATGGGGAGCCAGGCAGATGTACAGCCATTAAGTGGTGATGTGGTTTAGAGACCTTGGCCTGAGGGCCTGTGGGAAGGCAGAGCCACAGATCACAAAGAGTTAGACCAAGTGGACCCCAATGTTAAAACAGACAATATACATATTGAAAAAGTTTGAGTGGGTTCTGTTTTTATGAAAGAAGAAGAAGAAGAAAAAAAAAAAAAGAAACAAGAAGTTGCAGCCAAATCATCCAGTTAGACGTGTTTTCATTGGGTTTCCTGCAGTAAAAAGTAGTTCCAATGAAAACTGGTCACAGAAAAGTTTGTGGATTATCCAGCACAGCCAGGACGTTGTTTTTGGAAAGAGCTGTTGCTTTTTTATTTATAAGTTATCAGCAGCACATGCAAACTTCCATTTACTTTCATTGTGTCAATGTGGAAACTGCAGATAAACCAAAAACAAGGACAAGCACAAAAACTTAGACCCTTCTGGAACTATCAGAAGAGATTTATGGCTCTTTGAAGGGAGCCGGATCTTGAGGAGACATTGCTTTCAAAGAGCCATTAAAAAACTGGCTTGTTCTTCTTCTTCTTGTTATTTATTTATCTTTTGTAATTCAATAAATGGTAACTCATTTTTCATAAAGAAAATAATCACTGGTAACATTTAGAAGGTAAGATTTGGATCAGATTCATTCAAATTTACCTCACCAATGTATACTCTGTTAGTGGGAATTATTGTCAAATATTGGTCATAATTTCATGTGGCTTGTGCTTTCTTTGTAATCATTTGGTGGCCCCATATCCCTCTGCTTTGACAGTAAGATCACCAACATTGACACAAGATTGTCACCATCAGTGCAAATTTTGGTAAAGGTTTTGTACAGAACAACAGTATTTATTATAGAAACACAAAATGTGCTCTGATCTTCAGATTAGTTACAATCATATACAAACATCTAGTGAAATTGATTATTAAATGCAAAATCTTTATTGAAAATGACTCAACTCACTGCAGTCATCTTCTCTAGGAGCATCTTCAGACACTTGTTGCAGATGCGGAAGACAGTTCTTTTCAGCAAACCTGCCTTGGTTCAATATTTGATTTTTACAAGCATCTCAGGTACTTTGCAGCCCCTAAAAAAACACCTTATGTGTGAGGCACAAATCAGTTTCACTGTCATAACAATATGAGGAGGAGAAAGTTTTTATTTGTTGAAGGTCTTACCCCAGACTGTATTTTACACAGACACACACACACACACACACACACACACATTATATATATATATATATATATATATATATATATATAATCATGAAGATCTCCTGGAATTTGGCTCCAAAAGCTTTTCTCTAGCTGAAACTCTTTAAATTTTAGTTGAATACCCCTAGTTTAAAGCAAACCAAACACCCTTTGCCACCTCCTACTGTGTCTAGCTGATATTGGTTGTGTCTCAGGAAGGTTTTCAAAGACTTTCCAAGTCTTATGCTTCTCTGTAGAGGGTTTTCTGTGCTGCATCATTAGAGGAGACACCTATGCAAGTACAGCAGGGGGAAGAAAGTAGTTCTCATACCACTACGTTTAGTAGAGCCAAGGTCCTCAGTAAGATGACAAGGCAGTTAACTCTACCAACAGCTCCAACAAAGATGGATGGAGATGATTCATTATGCTTAGGGGACACACCAGCCCACTGCCAAGAACAAAGAAAAAGATTTTGAATCCTAGCCAGCAAAAGGCAGACCAGGATCCAACAAATTCCAGAAGCAGCAAAGTCTCTACAGCTTTCATCTTTGGTTTTAAAATGCAACATTCTGATCCTGTGTCAAAAGACTCTGTTACCAAACAGAAAAAATAATAATTCTTCTAAAAATATTTATTCATGAAAATTTTTTCCTCTCAGCCATTTTCACATATGAACACATTAGATTTTCCGTCAAAACTCTGGACAATTTGGTCCGGACTTTTCGTGCAGTTCTGTTCTCACAAGTTCATCACAGCGGGAAGCTTTCTGTTTGAGATGCTGGAAATCTCAAACAGATTTGATGTGGGACAAAAGTTTCAAGCAACCAAAAGTCAGTACGTACAAAAATCAGGTATTTCTTTTACAACATGTTAAAAATAGCAGATAATAAGGTGAAATGAGTATGGTATGAATTTGTATCAGTACCAGGGAGGACACCGACAGCAGCATACAGGTCAGAAGAAAGGTAAAACTCTAACCATATACATACATGCCGACATGGACAGCAATGGCATAAAAAATCTTGGGAAAATATCAATCTGGTTGTAGGACAAACTACAGTACGGAGACAGAACATTTAAAGATTGTAAATGACCTCAGGTGCAACTTGGAGGCACAGAAACTTTCAGTCCTTGTGCTACTGGATCTTACTACTGCCTTTGATACAGTAGATCGTCACATTTTATTAAATAGACTCAGAAGTTTGGTTGGCCTCTCAAGTACTGTTTTGAACCGGTTTTACTTTCTATCTCACAGACAGAATTTTTTTGTAAGTGCATTCTCCTCAGAGACCTATAAAATCCAGTGTGGGGTTCCCCAAGGATCAATTTTAGGCCCAATACTTTTCAGTCTACACATGTTGCCATTTGGGTATGTCCTCAGCAGGCACTGCATTGATTTTCACAGCTATGCTGATGATACACAGCTTTACATTCTTTACATTGCTGTGTCTCCTGATGACTTAGAGCCAATTAACTTATGGAGAGGCCTTTTTCCATCACTACAGCCCCCGACTGTGGAACAGCCTGCCAGAGACTTTTGATTAAAAGGCTCAAGACCTACCTTTTTTTTAGCTGAGCTTACAGCTGAATGTTTATTTATAATTTATTTATATAGATTTTTTTTAAACAATTTTAATTTCCTTTTAAATACCACCTATTTATGGGGTGATTGAATGTTGTGTGTGTGAATGCATTGGATAGAGATGATCAGGTGTGTGTTTTTAAAATTGATAGTTGTGTGTTTCATGTAGAGCACTTTGTGCTACTTTTGTAAGAAGAGTGCTTTATAAATAAAATTTGACTTGATTCTAGCATTACTGAAAAAAAAAAGACACAATTTATTAATGTCATTATTATAGTCAGACTGGTGGGGACACCATTGCACTTTGCAAACTACAGCCTGAAAGAAATGCGTACAAAATTATGGCTTTATTATTACCTTTTTATTATTTTTATGACCAATTTTGTTTGGTAAAGCATCTTTTCTACTGGCAAATGCTTTCCTCCCTGCAAACTATTCCATGATGACGAGCAAACTCCTCCACTCTTCATCACTTCTCCCCAGGTCATCATCTGACTGACGGTAAAGGAGTGGACCCTATCAGTATCACAGCCACACACACAAACAACCAGGAGACACAGCAACGGCGAGTCTAGAAAAAGCAAAGAGTATTAATCTGGAACCACAGATATTACTTTTCCCTCACAGAGATAAAAGACAAGAACGTTATGAGAAATGTTCATCATAATCAGAAACAACACTTTTTTTTTCATGGTGGTTGTAAGCGGTTAGAATCACGTGATGCACCCCTCCTGAGGAGGAGACGGAGACACGACATCCAGCAGCCTGAGATTCGTGTTGATTTTTCTGTTAGTAATTTTTTCCATTAGGTTTCTATTTCATTCATTAATCAGATTCAATATTCAGTTTTATTATAAATAAATGAGCATGCAGATGAATTTGAAATTCCATTAAAGGGAACATATTTTAACATTTTTCCTTTTTTAAAAGTAACAGGAGTAGTAGGAGTAGTACTTTTCTTAGTAATTCATTACTTTTGTAATGCTGTAACTCTGTTACTAACGGCATTACTTTTTGCAACTAGTAACTAGAAACTATAATTATTGCTTTTTAAAGTAATGTGCCCAACATTGCAAAGCACAGAATGGAATACAGTCCTCATTAACACACTTGTGCTATTTTGACGGAATATTGCAATATGATAGTCATCGCAATGTTGATATTGCAGTAGCAATAATTATTTTTAATATATTGTGTTCCCCTTTGTGATACTGTATTTGATTTATCAACTGAGCTTGTTTGCAACCTTTGTGCACTTTTTCATGCTTTAATGTTGTTATTTGTCCATTATTTGTTTCTTTGTCCATCCAGGTGGTTTTCTGTACACATTCAAAATGCACACTAAAGACATTAAAGAGACTTTTTGCACCTTTCTTTAAAGCTAATGGTAGTCATCTTTTTAACTTACCTGACTGCAGAATTTCTAAGCACTTTATCCATCCTGGATCCAGTTAAAACATTGAATGTGCAACTGTGTGTGTGTGTTAATAATTTTTTGGGATTGTGTTTGTTAGAATAAATGACAAAAACATCAAAACCTTAAACCTAGACACATAAAACAAAATCATCTCCTTGTAGATGACTGGATAACAGGGTTGGGGTCAGAATCACTTTAAGCTGATGCTTTTTAGAACTTAATTTTTTTTGGTTGTGCTGTTTTTGTAAATATATAAAATATCTCTTAAAGCTTCATCTGTCTGAGGTGGCAGTGAGAAACAGCTGGGCTGAAGTTAGATGTGAGTGTGGAGAGCTGAAGATCATATTACAAATCAAAGTTTGATGTAAATGGTGTGTGAGGGCGTCTGCCGCTGTTTGGTCGGTGTGGTTTGGTGTATGTTTGCAGTTTGTGCATCCCAGCACATTTGTACGTGCATGTGCATGCATTTACTGTCTCGATTTGTGTGTGGGTGTGTGTCAGGGAGGCTGTCTGTGTATTGTTCTATGCATGGTCATGTGCATCATGTGGGAGGTTAAATGATCACGGCCTGTCTGTCTGAGGTCTGCCTCCCCAAGAGGCCTGTGCCGTCCTTTGGAAAAGCTCTGTGACGCTCTTCCTCTGCCTTTCATTCCCTCTGTCTGTCGCTCTCTCAGGCTGGGAGAACACAAACAGAGGTGCTGCCTTCGTGAGGCACAAATCCCCACTTCCTCTGAAACTTCCAGCGCCGCTTTTTTCCTGTCCAAATTCCACAGCCATTAAACTTTCCTGGCTGGAATTCAGAAAACAACTCAAGAGAGAGAAATATGGAGGAGTGGGGGCAGGTTGGGGGATGGGGAAGGAGCAACCCCCCCCCCCCCCCTACTTGTCTCTTCCCTCTGGATATCACAGATCTGTGCTCCTGCTGACTACCTAAAATAAAGATCTGACTTCATACTTGTTTTCATTACTGATCAGGTTTCTCTACAAGTGTCTACTGGTTTTTGCTAAGGGTCAAGCAGAGGTGCTGGAGCTCAGCAGTCCTACCCCTCCTCCCTTCAGATATGTCTGTTTCCATCCACTCACAGAGCTTGGATGATATAAACCATGGTCAAATTAGTCTAAGGTAAATATTCAGCTCAAGGCTGTGATCTTTGGGCTTTATTACCACTGGTGCTGCTTTGGTTCACCAGCAGCAGTTACACAATACAAACAACATGGCCTCCCACTCACCAGGGCAGCTAAGGAAGATGTAGTGCTACTGTATTGGACAGCTTCTTACACTCTTACTTTCTGTTGATTGTGTAAGAAGAAAAATACCCAGAGTGTAAATGACTCGGTGACCATGTGCAGTTCCCCACTTGGTGTTAGGAAAAATAAATGGTATAGGTGATATTTTGCAAAATGGAATCCCCAGGCTTTTGTCAGTAAATTTGTCAACCTTTTTGTACTAGGTTTACATCAGGCAAGTGAAAATGCTAATCAGAAAAGAGTTTTGTTATACAGTAGTTTAAAATAAATGGAAAAAATTGTTGGTCTGAGGTTGTTCTCTTCTACGAAGTAAACATTTCTACAAACCTTCCACCCAAGCTTTATGCCATTATGTTCCCTTTTGCTATACATGGAGAGTTCCTTCCAGTGGGATTGAAGGTTACTGTGGTACATAATCTGCAGCCATTCTCCAGGAATCAACCGAGGGCCAAGTGGCCAAAACCTCGTAGCAAAAAATTAAACCCCATCAACCGTGCTTTAGCAGGTTTTGATGTTTGATGTTTTGAGACTCTTTCCCAAATTCAAAGATTGAATCATGTGGCAGTGGTTTGTGGCAAAATAAATATAGGTGACATTTGGCAAACATCACATACACATTATTAATTTTATTTTAGTTTTGAGAGCAGTAATTTTCTTTTTTTTTGGTGTTCATGAGTACTCATTTGTGTCATTTGTGTATCTTTTAATTTCTGTGGCACTCACTATTAATACACATATTCCTGATCCTAATATAGGTTTCAGGTTTAATTGATCTAAACACACTGGGCTTAGATTGTGAACCTATTAATAAAAGTTCGTCCTTATAAATTTGTCAAAGGACCTGTGGTTGACCACATATAAACACTCACTACCTCGGAATTAAGGAATGCTAACTAAAGGAACTTCTCAAAATTCTTCTATTAGGAGTATTTGGCTAAATTCTCATCCTATACATTTCCATACATTAGGATATTCATTCAGTCACTAAAAGCTAACTTAGTTATTTAGATAGTTTCAATGTTTTCATAAAGATATGACACCATTTTTAGAGAGTTTTGAATATTGTTTTTTGTTAGGTAATCTTTTAAATCATATTGATGACATTAATTATTACAGTAAGACATGTTAACTGTCTAGCTCCTTCTTTTTAGCTAGGGACTCATGATGAGTAATATTGTTATTTAACCCAGACTTTGTGCACACACAGACAGATATATTGATGACAGCAGATGTTTCCCCAAATATTTGTGCCCAATGACAGCACCCAGCTGCAGTTTTTAAACTGAACATTGAGGAAAATGCCTTTAGTGGTGAAGATTTTCACTGTGGACCGGAAAATTGGGTTTTTTGGCTCAGGGTATTCGATTGTATCATCTTGCTTTAACATTACAAACATGTGAATATTCCTTTTGTTTACATGGTGACAACAGACTGAGAAAGTGCCTTGCCAACTGGCCTTTTAATGTGTTCACAAAAGAAAAAAGTACAGTTACAAGTTGACTGGAAGGTGGTTTCAGATTTCCTCTTGGATAACATCGCGACATAAAAAACAATGCTCAAATGACACAAAAACCAACGCTAATGCAACTGGAAAACAACAATAGACTAAAATCAACAATGGATTAAAAATACACAGAAAAAAAGCACAATTTAATGTTCTGTGTTGAATTTCAGATAAGTGGAGGCCATGTTTAGTTTAGTGTGTTGTTTTAGGTATGTCCTCAGCTTCGAAATTTAACCCAAAAGCGTCAGTTTAAGGAGTTTAATAGTTTAATCAGATAAAACTATATTGTCATTTGTAATATTTAGAAACATCTTTAGTGTTGATTAGAATTACAAGTTGAATTATACCATATATCTAATAAGGTAGGAGAAAAGTGTTTGTAATGTTTCACTGTCAGATGTAGTTTCATTGCATGTGGGAAGAGGTATATCAGGTTAGTTTTTAACCCAGGACTTGTACCTATGCAGTAACCTCAAAGAAATGATCGAGTTATCAAGATAGGTGTACGTTTTCCAACTGTGCTTTGTTCAGTTTCAACTATCTTAATGTTATTGTTAGATTTTCCAAGTATGTTTAACCTGGAAACACTGGGGTATATTCCACATTATGATGTGTTTTGTGTGGAGTGACTATTAAGGAGAGGGTTGCAAAGGGCAAAGGAGGTGGGAAAAGGTCTCACTTTCCCATAAACCTTAAACCAACAACACACACACACACCCCGAATCAACCTTTGTCTTGCACCTTCGGTGTTGAGATTTGAACTTTCCCTTTTGTCACTGTCTTTAAGCTTTGTCAGCTTTATCTTTTAACAATTTCAAATCCCAAGAGTTTTAGTGGTCAAACCAGCTGCTCGGACTTGTAAAACTCAGAGAAGAATTGATGAGGAAAGGACTGTATGCATGTGTGTGTGACAGAGATGGACGGCAAGCAAGCTCTGGGGGTCTGCAGCAAGATAGTGAGCCCTGAACTCACCCGTTTAAATGAGAACAATCTGGACTGCCTGCAAGAGCCAACTAACCCAGAAAGAAAGACGAGCGTGGGAGGGAGTGGAGCAGTGAGAGGACAGGGAATTAAAGCGCCCGTCAAAGAGGAGAAGGATTGACAGGACGCGGAGAAGAAAGTCTCAGACACCTGTGGCGGAAGCCCCTCAGCTCACTGTTTGGCTGAGGGGGAGACTGAGGGGTAAAGTGACTGACTGCAAAGCTCAGTGCTGGACCATACCAGACCAGACCATGCTGGGCTAGAGCTGCGGTGAACAGCCGCACTGTAATAACTCAGAGACTGGGGGGTTGAAAGGCGATAGCCTGGCAGGAATTGGTTTACAGCCAAGGCAGTCGACACTTGTGGATGCTGAGACTTCCCTTTCAGACAGAGGCAAGCTTAAATGCAGGGAGTGTAAGGGTAGCTTTCCTGTCTGTGACTGCTTGGGTGTACAGACCTGCAGCAGGTCAGGCAGTGGAAACTATATGATGGACGAGGACAGAGTGATGAAGACTCACTACAGAGTTATGAAAGCTGGTGATGATGATGTATAGCATGGCAGTAGCATTTTTGGGACATTGGCTTCACCAGGTGTTTGAAAGAAAGTAAGTTCCTGTCCTCTGTCAGATGGGATTAAGAAATGGGATACATGCCACTGGTTTCACACCAGCTGGTGCCCAAGATTCTGGCATGCATCTGGATCATTTACCACTGTTTTTGATGTGGTGTTAAATAGCCGTAATAATCAGGCAGTCTGACAGTAGGAAGTGTTGAGGCATAAAGAGATTACTTCCAAGCTGTAACTACAAAATGTAAATGCTTTCATAAAGAATTCCTCGTATACATTTCCTATTTTACAGTACCCACATCCCCAACAGATTTTTTTATGACTGTAGTGCCTGATTTCATAAACCTCCTTTCTTGGTATTAAGTAATCCATGAAAACTAGAGTCACCCTCTAAACATGGACACATGCAGAATCAAAATTTTACCCTCTAGAAAATTCTCTACTCTAAAGAATTAGTTTTTGTTTATTAAAAGTTTTGCTAAATAAATAACCTTTGTGCTTTAAATTAGCCTAGATTTCATGAAAGCTTGAAGAGGAGCACCTCTCCTGGTAAACCATTGAGTGAAAAATTTAGGGAATTTTCCCAAAGACCTCTGTTCAGTGCAGCATGTACACTGTACTCAGACCTCACATTAGGTCCAATAACTGTTTTCCCATTTTTAGTACAGTGTAATTTGCATAAGCCTGCATTATTATAATATTTGGGCTACATGAGGACATCTAAGGTGTGTCCCTGAATCATCGTTGATGATGAAACAGGAAGTAGTGAAATTTCTTATAATAATTCTTAGAATTTCGTATAATTACGTTTCCCCTTCGATACTACCAATTAGGGCCCGACCGATTAATCGGCAGGCCAATTAAATCGGCCGATACGCTGCATTGCTAAAGTGGTACTAAATTAGCTTAAGGCACTCCCCGTTGTAATGTTTTGGCTAACTGCTGTAAGTGGAACTCTTATTTTGAAGTGTGAAGCACCGGAACAGGATTTACATGTAAAATGTTAGAGCATTGCATCGTTGACTTTTAGTTGTAGTAGCACATCAAGAGCATGCAAAGAACCGGCTGATGTCGGCAGTTCACACATACACACATTCACACTAAAAAACGGCCAGTCATAACACCTGTCTTTGTTAGCAATAACATTTTTTTTTATCCCAACCTAGCATAGCATTAGCTTAGTAGTAACTGCCGAAATGGTGTAAGTGTACAAAATATCTACAGAACGAGCGTTCATCACTCCGTCAGCTGCAGGCTGAGCCGTATTTTAGGAGAAGAGATGTGAATGCAGAGGGGAGGAGGTTTATTCACTGCAGCACCAAAAACTTATTATTGATATTACAGTCTGTCTTCAGCCACAATCATGATGTCATGTCTCCCTTAGTTTTACTTTGTCAGAAAATACTAACGTGACACAGGCTGTAACTTACAATTAGTGCAGGACCATTTGTGACCAATATATATATATAAAACAAAACTCTATCAAAGAGGACATATTTTTTACATTTGAGAAAAGCATATCTGGCTTTTATTTTGGTTCATAGGTGATATACGCCATGATATATTTCATGGCAAAGGAAATACTGGAGAAAAGAAAATGTCATTTAAAATTAAAGGGAATAAGAAGGCTGCATAAATAATGTTTAGCTGACTTCACTCATGTTGGTTATATAAGTCATACACCTTATATATATTTTCTACCTGTACTTTAACCTACTTCTAATTTCCATCAGCAAGAAGTACAAAACAAGATATATTTAATTAATTAATCATTCATTTATACAATTCATTTATAGATTGACTTTTTTAAATGTTTTAAATTTTAATTTCCCAGTTATTTAATGCTTTGTTGCAAGTTTTTGGAAATTCTTCTGTTGTAAAGTTAAACATATAAGGACAAAATATTGTGAAACAGTAAAATGTTCTGCCTGTAATTCATATTTGTGTTGGCGTAACCATTAATATTAATGAACCAAAAATGAAGTTAATTTATTGGTCGACTCCTACTACCAAATGATGTTGCTTCATGCATAACTGAAAAGCTTGATTAGTTACCTTAACAACTAGGTATAACTTGTAAGGATCATGCGTAGAATGACCAATACAGCTGAACGTGTGAGTAGTACCCCCTTGAAATGGAACAAAATACCCTCCAATATCATCCTGTTGGTATTCACTGTTGGTTTAAGTTTGTTCTGTGACTGAATGATGACACTTTCTCACAGTAATAATGTAAAACAGGGCAACAAATATTGGCCATTTTTACCCTTATTCACACATTCGGGGACTTTAGTAGCATGAGGAAGATCCAAATGCAGTCACAACAGCCTGACACCTCCTCCTCATACTGGTCCCATTTTGCTGTGGGATGGTGTCCCATTCCTCAACCAAGAGTTGTTGAAGATCAACCAGTGTGGTTATGTTGGTCATTCTAGCATGTACAGCACGGCTAAGCTGATAGAAGTGTTCAGTCTAGACTCACAGCAGGTCATTCCATCCTCTCCACCCCCAACTTCGGGAGGTACTGTTGGAATAAAAAGCTTGGTGCATGGGTAGTTGTTGCACTAGCAAATAACAGTGCAGTAAAACATTTCGGGGCTCCAGGGACCCTCAGGGATTGCTGAAGGATAAAAATTACGTAACACAGACTCAACAAACAAGCAATTCAGAAACTGTTAGTTAACCTTTCTAGACTTTTTAGACTTTGAGCTGTAAGGTTTGACAGATTTAAGCAAGCATATCAGTAAAATAGGTGTGAAATATGAAGCGTCTTCTGTATTTTTATGTATCACAATAAAATGCTTTCTGTATCTGTTTCACAACTTTTTTTTGTAACTTACTTTAATGTTAACAGGTAACACAAACCATCAGCTTGACCAAATGAAACAACTAATGATGTGTTGCTGATATTTAACTTCGCTCAGCTCTCAGACGTCCCAGTATGAACTTTTCCCTTTGTTATTTTCAAACTCTGGCTGCCTGAATCCTTTGTCATTTGTAGGCTGTATCTCAGGGACAGAAATGCATGGCATTTCTTTTAGAGTACCAAAAACCCACAAGGTAAACAAACTAACTTTCCTTGAAGAGTGTTTTAAAAGAAGAAAAACACCATAGCTAATCTAAATGCATGTCGGTTCATTATAACTTTAAAAGAAAAATCCAGCTTGTATCATTGCTAAATGTAATGTTATCCAAGACGGTGAGGCAAAATTTAATTAGATGAACCCACTCTTGTGTGCAGGTTTTGTAAAGTGTGTCATATTGTGATTAATATTTGAAACTCCCCTGCAGTATTTTGGTAGATTCAGACCCAATTTGTTGATTTTAGTATTAAATCATGTCTTCTTGGATTATATATCACCATCTCACAAGGTAATTACAATGGCTCCACAAACCCAAATGACCTTTTACATTTAAAAAGCATCACCTTTTCAAATTTACTTGTCCATTAGGTTTTTAACACTCAGTAGAAGAGTATTCTTAGATCTACTTTTATAATACTATCAGTTCACAAAAGGTAAGATGGTGCACGAGTCTAAACTGACAACCAGCATATTTTCTAGTTAACCACATTTGTGCTGCTGCTGGTCCAACTGGATCCCTCTGGGGAAAGCTGTGAGATGTTTGGAGAGCAGTAAGTCAACACTGACCCGTGTCCACAGATGGTCTGCAGTAACGGCTCGTGTTGCTGTTAGCAGGGAGGGAGTTAACCTGCCCAGAGTAAACAGTCAAACAAACACAGAGGTGATCCCAGAGTTGTTTAGGTTATGTTCTGATAGCCTGCTGATCGGCATAACAACCTGTCAGTTCATCAGTGCAAGAATCAGAGACTGCGACTCCCTCTGCAATTATATTTCCCTCTAATTGTTATTAACAGAGTACAGCTAATTGAAATTAAATAGCAAATAAACTGTTTTATGGGAAGTAAAAAAGGCGAATGGGTTAATGGGAAAATAACTTGGAAGTGGGACCTGTTGGGATTATAAAAAAGGAAAAAGTTGGTCAATTCGGTTCAGTACTGGGATGAAAATTCAACATTTTAATTCAAGTATGTCATGATCATGGGCTATGTTTTTGGTTTTGTCATGTTTAGTTCTGTTTCCTATTTTTGTAGCTTTCCCTATGTGTTCTGTGTTGCTTTCTGTTCCTTGCTCGTTCGTTCACCTGGTTTGATTGCTCATTCACTTCACCTGCTCCTGATTACTCCCTACATGTATTTATACCCCATGGTTTTCAGTCTCTCTGTCAGATCCTTGCGGTTTAGTCCTGTAGTGGGTGCTTTTTCTGTTGCTCTGAAAGTTTGGACTTAAACCTTTTTACCTGCACCGTTCTGCCTCCTGCCTTGTCTGCCTGAATTTTCGGTCCTCACCTCCAATGCACTTGACAAAGAATCCAAAGCATAAAAAATCTTTAAGTAGCAGAAAATTTTATTAAATTAATGTTACATTTTTTCAATAATTAAGTTTGCATTGGAAATTCTGAAGGCAGAAGTTTTGGAGGACAGGCTATCTGGACCCACCTGTCCTTCTTCTTGGATTTTTAAAAGATAAAGACAACTGGGCCAAAGATGTTGCCTTGCAGAACTCCTAAATATACTCCAAATGAGTACTTATGTGTATGAGTACTTAACCAGAAAGAGAGGAAATGCTTGGCAAAATTATCAACGCCATTATTCACAACTGTGACAGATTGGAAAGAGCATGTATGTGTATGACAGGAAAAAAAATCTCATATCCCCACAGATCCCCTTACTGCCCTCCTCTCTTGGGATTGTTTGAAGATACCGACTCCCACTGAAATTAGAAGGTGGGGTAACTGGAATCTGCCAGCAAAACACATGAGCCTGGGCAGCTAACAATGGGCACACACACATATTGTTATAGTTTGGCCTCATCCCATCCACCTTCTCATTCCCCCGTGGACCTCCTTTGATAGATTGCTTTCCTCACTCTCTGTACTTGGCGCGTGCTGTAGCCGGACTCTCCAGCCGGCTATTGGGAACTGCCCTGTTTTTCCTCTCGCTGACTCTAAACCTCCAAACAGCCAAAGTCTCCACTCATTATCCAAGCAAACCACCTACACTCTTCTTTTTATTACATTGTCTTGCCTTTCCTTTTGCTAGCAGACGAGCAAGATGGAAAAAGAGACTGAGCCAGTGTATATCCTTTGTTTCCTGCTAAAAAAAGTGAAGAAAAATGCAGAATGATGTAACAGCAATTGTATACAGAAACTAGCTAATATCCTGCAGCTCATTTACTGCACTTAAATCCTACAAACATGTATCCAGCCCAGCCAGGCTTCAAATAATGTTGCCGGCTTAGTGACGCTCATTCTGCCAACTTGCTAACATCCAGGCTGTCCACCACTCACATGAAGCATTGGTTCTCACTTTCAAGGAGGCGGAGTTGTCACAGGAAGTCAGATGGCTATCCACTGGGTGTGCAAGAGGTCTACAGCTGGAGAACGGCTGCTCTGAGAGGGTAAACCTCTGGGAATTAAGTGGGATTTTGTACACACAGGGTGCACTCACATACCCTCAAACACTCTTTCATGCAGGCTGACATGCAACTCATTCTGGCAGACTTTAAAGACCCAAGGAAACTGATTTATAAGGAATTATAACAATATATAGAACTCTGGATAAGATTTACTTATCCTTGACAAAGAATAAGTTTATTGGGGCAGAATTATAACTTAATAAAACACTCATGAAAATTTAGGCCCCATTTCTTGGTTTGGGTTTGCACCACTGTACTGTATATGTATGTAAAAGTGCTTTAAATGATAAAAGTAAGCATTTGGTTTGTTTATAACACACACAATACATAACAGCCTTTAGAGAACCTTGTATTGACTCAAAGCCTAAAATGACTTAAATGTGTCAGAGCCCACAACCAACCTGAATTCAGACTGACTTTAGAGGTCTGAACAGGAAGCAAATGAATTCATAGATAAACAAATAGGAGGGAGATGTATAAAATACTTTCCCTCTTTCCTCTGGTATGTCTTCACCTAAACCTAAATTATAAACTATTCTAAATATGATATGTTCATAAGCTGCAGATAGGCTTTTCCATTAATGTAGTCTGATTTATGACTTATCCCCACATTACATCCCAGTACACAACTGCACTCATCCAAAGTTATATCAAAACACAAAATTAAAAGCAGAATTAGCCTACTCAGATATACCCTTGCCCTGATTATTATTATTATTATTATTTTTTTAACCACAGCTTTCCTTTTTCTGAATGGGACTCCACCAGTGCTGGTGTCGTATGTTTTTCTATTGTAAACAAGCAACCCAGACTATCAAAACCAGTGATGTTCTTCAGAAACATCTCCGAGTGCTTTTAGTTGCTCATAGTTTCATTTAATTATGGCTTACCCCAAATGACCTTATTCAGGAGAAGTTAATCAGAAAATGCTGTTGGAAAGTAAACATTGGAATAATACTCCCCATATAAATGTAATCAATGACTTAAACTCCAATATGACAGAGTGGAATCTCATAGCTTTAGTAATGTGGGTACTGGAGGCACCAAAACGAATGACAGTACAGGGACAGAGTCTATTGGTACTTTGCTGTCTTTTGTATAGATAAAGCTGAAAGGGATCCACCATTGAAAAGCCACGCCACATGTAGGTACATATTTGCTTTAGCCTGCATCATTCTCAAAGCAATCCATGCAGAAAAGCGCTCAGGACAATACTCTGATCTTATGCACATAACAAATTTGTCTACTGTTATACAGAAAAGATCTGAGAAATACTGCATACCTGAAACATAAGTAGAGGCTTAGATACTAAAAACAAATGCTCTACAAGCAACAGAGCCTACATAAAGAGGTCTAAGACTCATTTATCCTCCCTTTACATACGAGATAGGTACGCCTGTGTCAAATGATGTCAAACTTCACTTCAGATCCAAATAACCAACAACAAAACCTCTAAATAAAAATCAGTGCGCTGTATCACCCCCAACATAATCTCAATGCGTCTCAATGCGAATATCAGCATGCCTGGCAGATATCTCCGCATGGATGAAGGATCGCCACCTTCAGCTAAATATGTCCAAGACTGAGCTTATTGTCTTTCCAGCCAATCCTTTCTTACCGCCACAGATAAGCGTGCAGCTTGACTCTATCACACTTGTGCATTCATCTTCTACCAGGAATCTTGTTGTCATGGTAGACAACCAGCTGACCTTTAAGGACCACGTTGCCTCGGTTGCCCGGTCTTGCCGATTTGCTCTCTACAACATCAGGGGGATCAGACCCTACCTGACTGAACACACGGCACAGCTCCTGGTCCAGGCTCTGGTCATTTCACGCATTGGCTACTGCAACTCCTTACTGACTGGCCTGCCTGGATGCTCAGTTAAACCTCTGCAGATAATCCAGAATGCAGCAGCACGTCTGGTCTTCAACCAGCCCAAAAGAGCTCGTGTCACTCCGCTGCTAATTGCTCTTCACCGGCTTCCGTTTGCAGCAAGCATCAAATTCAAAGCTCTGCTTCTATCTTCACTCCTTAATCCAGAACTACACTCCCTCTCGACAGTTACGCTCTGCCAGCGAAAAACGCCCAGTGCTCCCAACACAACGTGGCGCAAAATCAGTAGCTAGACTCTTCTCTGTTGTCCCCCAGTGGTGGAACGATCTACCAAACTCTGTCCGATCCGCAGAGTCCTTACCCACTTTTAAGAGTGAGCTAAAGACTCAGTTGTTTAAGGAGCATTTCCACACTTAGCTTAACTCAACAGAATGAGTTAGAAAGATTTGTCCAGCTCTTTGGCTCAACTAAGTACTGAAGGAGCTGTGTGCACTTATGCCCAAGATGATATTGTTTGATGAAATCGTGATGTTTGTATTTAAACAAAATGACTTACAAAAACTACAAAAAAAATAAAAATAAAATAAAAATAAAAATAAATTAATTAAAAAAAAATTATATGCACTGCCTCTAGCACTACATGACAGCACCTGGGTCCAACTGGACTCAGAGCAGTCTGACTATCAGTTAATGATGACGCCCCATCTTGTTTGAATTCATGCTTGTGTTGTTCTTACTCTCAAATGTAAGTCGCTTTGGATAAAAGCGTCTGCTAAATGACTGTAGAATAGAATAGAATAGAATAGAATAGAATAGAATAGAACATATGGTTTGCAGGGTTATGGGCCAAACCTGTTCGCTTGAGCTGTCTCAATTATAGTGCTATTTAATTTTAAACATTTTGCACAAAATGCAGATGGAAACAGAGCATTTACAAACACAGAATTAAGAATAGAAAGTAGTAATCATTTCATATATTAACTCCCTTGTTAGATAATTAGAAGAAAATGGTAAAATCACAGAGGAAGAAAAAGACGACAAAAGCAGGGATTTTCCTCTGTTTTGAATTTTAATGATGTTCGTGGATGTTTTTGTAAATATCTCACTTGTGCATTACAAGTTATCCAGAAACCATTTTTCTTTGTTGTTTTTGTGGATGCTTCTGTTTGCAAGGATCTCTGTCTGGGAGCCAAAAAAAGAGTGGAGGAAGTGTGGGTGGGTGTGAATGATTCTGACATCATCACCGCCTGCCGTCTCGTCCTCTTCCACTGCCCTGATACTGACAGGTCTTCTATTGTTCCAGCAAAGCGTGGGCTCCCAAGGTTCCCATGTGTTAGAAATCATCCACCCACGTGGAGCAGACAGGGGCCCGAGACTGTGAAACTGTATACTGAGAGACTGTGGGCTGCTGGACGGGCCCTGATGAAAGACAGTGTGGCTGCAGAGAGAATAACAAACGCCAGGCTCTTAGGCACTGTACACTTTACACACTCACACATGTACCTGCAGAGAGACACACACACATGCACAAAAATAGGCAAACATATACACACTTTGTCACGCTACAAGCTCATACAGCTCAGACTTAAGGGCCAGTGGGAGTTGGAGTGTGGGGGTGGGTGGAGAGATGGGTAACCGAGAGATGGATGGGTGGTGGTGAATTGGATTGGATGGGAAGGGATGGATGACGAGGTTTAACAACTCCTGGTTCACAATGTCTGAGCTGACTTCTGCTTCTTCTCAAAGCTGGTTTGGACCCCGGCCAGACTGAGGGTGCTGGCACAGGTGAATACAGTCACAATCTTGGCTCACAGTAACTCCACAGGTCGTTAAAAACACAGAGAAGACAGAGCTGGGGAGCCTGCATATCTTCAAATGGAGCTGGTCTCATGTACGGCTGCATTTACATTTACTGAAATCATCTGCAGACCCGAATGAGAAACTTTGTGCAAATATTTATGTAGTTTCATCTGATTCTGCCAGAGTAACAGCTGCTTGGGAAATCTTAAACTTGCAGCAAAATCAGATGTTTTCTATACCATACCTCTTGACTAATCAAGTTTTACCATTTACTTTAAAAATACTCACAACATCATCACCCATAAAGAAAAACTCTACATCAAACGCTTTAAAAATGACACCTTGTCCAAACACACACTCTGACCTGCTGGTGTTGCTGCTGCTGCGCTCTTATGCTTGACATTACCTCACACAAGCTGCCCATTGTTAGCTCATGGTCATCTCTTTATGACAACACAGTAAAAAAAAAAGAAAAAAAAAAGCACCTCAACCTTCTTGCGTCTAAAACTTTGTATGGAAACCCAAATCCTTGGAATTTATTGCAGGTAGTAAAAGTGCAGCTGATACTCAATAACTGTGCCATTTATTGATCAGCCAGTGAGTGTTAAAATTCTTTTCATGTGGACACAAAAGCCTCTTTGAGACCAAAGTCCTGTTTGTGGTAGAAATTAATAAATAAAATGAGAAATGTGTTATTAAAAATTGTGATATAAATTAATATTATATACATTTAAGTAATATGCCATTAGTATGAGGTTAATAATCTGCATACATGCATATCTGCTGTATTGAATCATTCAATCATTTTAAAACTTTATTGGCAACATCATCCTAATGTCCTGACATTCAAGCTTGGTGTAGATTTCTCTTTGTTTCTGATGGCAAAGACTCAAAAAAAGAAGAAGAAAAAAAAAAAAAAAAATTAAAGGTGTGAATTAGCCAAAGTGAACAAAATAAGAATGAACTAAATTTTCTTTGTTTTGCTCCATTGTTGATCTTTTGTACTAAGTAAGATTTTTTTTAAATTAATATTGGTTCATTGCTTTGGATGAGAATGAGGTTATGAAAAACAGAATTATTGAGAGAAAAACTTTTAAAATCAGTATTAAATATATTTTTCTTTCATGACTTATTTTTTTTTAATCAAATTATTCTAACAAAAACACTGACTAGTGCAGCTTTAAAGTGGAAATATTTCTCCCTTTGCGTGTTGAGTAACTTTTTTTATACTAACTAAACACTCCTCACAAGTGTTTTTGGAAGTCTGGGCTTTTCTTCAGTTTCTTATCTAAATCACTAAAGAAAACATTTATACACAGTCTGTCCAAGTTGCTAACTGTAAACGCCAAAGGCAAATATATTTAGGTCTCTGTGAGAATAGACATGGCTTTTAATGCAGCTCCAGCATGTAAGGAACTTAATAATTTACTATTAACGGCAATGTCCCCACAACAAAAACAAAATCTTCATTGTTGGCATGTTGCACAGAGCTAACATATGCACTTTAGCTGTGAGGTTTGCTAATGGTAGAGCTAACTTTACCATTAGCTTGACCATGCAAACAGGTTAGAGCTATGTTGAAAACTGAAGGGACAATCAGAAATAATGGAAACTTTGAAACCAGTAAACAAGCACTGGTTGTGGATTCTATTTTAATTCAGCTTTTTCCACTTTAGTAGAAGCTAACCTCATGTGTTTGTTTACTAGCATTTCCTGAAGCTACGCATGAAACTTTTCAAATTTCTTACACAACTGGTTAAAAGACCAATTAATTTTACATGCAATCAGAGTCAAACATAGCACACGTAGCACATAATAGTGCTAAACCTTGAAAAGTCACCAGGCTCTTCTTTTGTTGACACTTTCACTGTCCAATCAAAACAACACAATTACACTGCAGCAGACAGGCCTGGGAGTGGGAAATGCACAGGCGTGATGCAGCACCGGGGGAAGCCTACCTTTGTTGTTTGCTGGTTTAGGGGGCACTAGAAGAAACTATTAGTAATGTCATAAGCATTCCCCAGATCACTTTTCCTCAGCCACCATGGGAAAAGTCATGAAGTTAAGGGACCAAAGGAGACATTTGTAAAGATAAGTTTGTGTTTTGATTCTTAGAAATAGTGCTCAGACTGACATGGGGTGGTTTTGTTTTTGTCTTAGTCACACTGTTCAGCAGTCATGATACTTTTAGGAAGCCAGGATGATCCCAGAGTACATTGGGAGCCCTCGTGTTGATACATAATTTCTCTCCTTCTTGATGTCATTACTTCGCAGACCATTTCCTGAGCTCTCCTCAAGAATGGGTTGTTTATAACTTGTAGGTCCCCAGTCCAAATGGAGACTTAGGTCACAACTGCTAACTGAAATGGGTAAGGTCAAAGTTCATTATGTAGGATCAGTTTACCTTTAAGACTGTAATTCTACTGTTCTGCAGCGAGACTGAGTATTTGTTATTGTATCTGATTGGTAGGTATTTCTACATGCAGTTGCATAGCATGGCAAAGGCGAACCCAAATGCAGAGTTCAGACATAATTTGTAATTGAAGACTTTATTTTAGGCTAACAGAAAGTGCAGCAGTTGCAGGAAAACCAAGCAACCTGACAACACAATAAGAAGAAAAAAATAAATTAACATTGGTTACACACTGCCTGCAATGATGACAAGCCAGTGAGAGAGATGCCACCCCACACCATCACACTGCCTCCACCAAAAGTGGTTACTTTGCTGGTGCAACAATTAGCAGAGCATTGCCAAAGAGAATAATAGAACCGGTCCTGATAATACCAGAAGAAACAGAACAAAGCAAGAGTACATGAAACTGAATTTCAAAATACAAACTCAGTACAACAAAACCCACAGATCATGATGGGACCTCTACCATTAATGACCCAGAATGCATTTTATAATGTTCCACCTATTGTCAAGTGAGTTTCTCAGACATGCAAAATCAGGACTTCATTGTAACGCAAACAAACAAACACAAATAAATGGTTTAATTTCTATAAGGGCAGTTCTTAGAAAAGTACTCTAGAAGTTACAGAATTTTTTTTCAGATTAATATTATGGATCTTTTTTTTTTTTTTTACTGAAGAGCTTTAATAATTGTTCTTTTAAAAGAATGCAGAAAAAACACACTTTCAGTCTTGTACAGCCTGCCTTCAAACAGAGCAATATTAACACTGAAGGTTAAAGTTTGAATCCTATAAATGATCATTCTCTGAACTCAGCTAGTTAATTGTGGTTACCCAAACCATGAGACATCCTAACCATAAGGCAGCAGATAATCACAGATGAGTGGAGGGTTGGTTTGATAGATCACTGAAAAGTTACTTTTGTTCTGATCAGGGTTTAAATTAAATCCTCAGAAACTTGTCTTGCAGTGTCCAAAACATTAATCTAGAATTTGCTTTGTTTGCATTTCTTTAGTCTAGCAGATGTCTTTGAGAGAAAACAGCAAAGCCTCATCCTGCAACAATCATGCAGCGTGTGCATTCAGTTGAACAAGGCCTTCAATGTTCACTTTTTCTTTTTTCACTGTTGTTCACTCTGCAAAAACTGTGATTGAATGGTCCTCTGTGTGATGATTTTCAGAGTTAAACTGTCTCTGGGTTTCCTGGTTCCACACCAAGCAGGAGGCAGCGGGTCAAAGTACCAACCAGAGGGATCCATAGACCTGAGTCCCACGGCCTGACGCCCTGGTATCCACTTCACTTCGGATGCTACAGCCAAAGGAGCCTTTGCAGGAAGTCTCACATAATTTAATGCTGTGTGGCTCCTCAGTTTTGGCCCATCTTGACTGATTATGCAAGGGAAATCAAAGATTTATCACCCCTGCAGGAGTCACTAATCACCGGAGACAAGAGGCTTGGGAGAGAAGGACAAATGAAGGCGAGCTGCATCAGTGACCATTGCACACGAAGCCTATTCGGCAGGCTCGTTCTCTTACCCACAGGTATGTGGTCTGACATGCAAGCTCACACAGATGCAAACACACTCATTCTGACATGACACTCATGCAAACACATGCTGCTTGTATGCCTCCTTCAACACAACGGTCATCTTGGGAGGATGTGCGGAAGGCATCGCATATTTCCTCCTCCCTTTACTGTTTCTGCCTTACACGTGTTAGGAGCTGAAAACGGACACACAGCAGAGAGGCTGAAACCGGGTAATGGATTTGCAGGTGGCCTAGAATAACAATAAGGATGAAAAGAAAGAAAGGATGTGTGTCCACTGCTCCCACATCACAGAGAGGAGGGCAGAGCAGGAGGAAAGAGGGACGGATCTTATACCGTCCAGAGTTTCTCTTGGGTCCGTTTCATTCGATAAAACCCAGCATACTGCAGTCTTTTGCAGGTCGATGTGAGCTGAGACAGACATCTCTGGGACAGATTCTCACTGTCAGTTTTAAAAACAGGAGTTAAAAAAAAGTGGAGCCTGAACACAGATTTTTTTTAATGCATAGTACTCCCTGAGTCACGTTTAATACATCTGGCATCTCTAAAGGATAAAAGCAATAAAAGTTTTTCATTTTAATTTGTCATGAGGTTTTCGTTCTTCCAAATAGAAACATACTAAGCCTCTCCTTCATCCTTCCATTGTCATTTTATCTTTTCTCTCTCTGTCTTGCGTCTTGACGGCAGCGTCCTACTCTGTCAGATTCAGTTGAGAGACTCTTTGATGTGACCGGCGAGCTGCCGTCTCAGGAGCAGATGGAGTTCGTGGAGCAGAGCCCATTAGGAGAAGGACATGCTTTAATTTCTACGGTCGCCTCTTGTAGAGCTGACCTTCACACCTCCAGCGATCCATCAAGATATTTTTCCCGCCAAGAGCTGCTGGAGGCGAATCAGGGCACTGTTGTTTTTTTTCCCCCTTAAATAAACATTCTCCTGTGTGGAGCAGGTGAACAGATCTTGTAAAAGTTTCAGTTCAATTTTACTTTTCAAACACAACATTGTAAAAAACTAAAGGTAGTTTAGAAAAACTTAGAATCCTGAGTCAGATATTTGCACAAATCGAAACTAAAGTACTGCTGTGCAATAATTACTTTAGATTTAAAAACTAAAACCTAAGCAAGACTTCTGTTTTTAGAAGCTGATTAAACATTAATTACTATTTTAAACCATAGATATAAACTTTAAATATGATATTTAGCGTCCATATTGGTAATTTATTTCAAGTGAAGTCTGCTGCCTTTCATGAGAAAAGGGAAAGGTTAGAGAAAATAACTTAAAAAACTTATTTTGAATTTGTACACCATTAAATTTGAAAAATTTGTCATATGTCGGATTATTGGGAAACAAAAACTATGATTGCTTATGACTTTGTTTCTTTTACTTTAATTAATTATTAGATATTTATGTAATTCTGTACATATTTTTATTTCATAATGTTCAATTTTGAAGACACATAACTTTCTGACCTTAAAAGTCTGCCTTCCGGACTTGTTTGATGGCACAGTGACATTTATTATGTGCCTTACTGGTGTCGTTGGTGCTGAGAAGCCACACTATACAATCTTTTTCATCTGGGACACCACATGATATTTCGCTTTATGCACCACGTCACGCACTAGCAAATGGATACTAACACACCGGCCGTTATGAACACAGTTACTGACCCAGCAAAGAAACTCATAGAGACATTATTGGAGAAAGACAGGGAAAGACAGAAAGCAAAAGACAGAACAAGAGATAAGACAGGAGTCAAGATGAGACTGTTTCACTGTCTGGAGAGCTCAATGAATTAGCCGTCAATAGGGGGCGCATCACTGAGAAAATCAGCAAAGTTTATTTTTTGACAACTGTAATAAATTTGGCTAAGGCTTCATGGCCATTTTAGTTACAAAAGTATTTTTTTATTTATCTATTGTTTCCATAAAATTAGAGTTTCCTTTAGAAATGTAAAGCATTTTACAATTTATATGTTTGAAGACTGTTTTACACACATTTTTTTCCTTTCTCACTTCCTGAACCAGAAATCTCTATTTTAGTTGTAATAATATCCAACTTTTATTCCTGGCTATATTCTAAATGTTTTAACAGAAGGCTTAGTTTTTCATGTCATTTATTACCTAATTTACAAAAAATTATTCCTAAGCTCATGGCAGTTTATTATTTCTTTTCTATCTGTTGAAAAGTTTTTCAGATTTATGGGGTGGTTAAAAGGAGAAGAAAAAACAGATTAATCTAAATCCCCTTTGTAAAAAAAAATTATTTATGATAAGTGAATAAAATGTTACAACAACTGCAAACTTTTAGTCAGATTTGTTTTATTTATTTTCTGGAAACATACACTTGACTGTATAATCTAATATCATAGCAACAGCATTTTATTAATTAAACATCTGAAAACAATGCAGTACTAAAAATAACTAACATGTCCCTCAATCACAAATCAATGTACAAATTCCTGCATTTCCTTAAAGAAAGTCACACAAAAATAATGGTTGTCATAATTTCCCAATGTAGTGAGTGCTACAAATACCAGTGATATATGGTGAATTAAATAATGTTTCATCCTGGTAACTACCATGTTGTCAGCTACTATATTTTCTCGGCCTTTGAGGAGCACGCCGCACTCGCCATCGATACTGTTTTATTCATCTGACTGACTCACAACTGGAAATGTTTTCAAATGGAAACACCGTCATGCAGCTGCTCTTTTAACCACAGGTTGCATTAGTCCACAAATGCAGCATTTTGAGCTTTTTGAGCTATTTGAGAGCCCGCTCGCTTAAATCGAGTGTTTGGCTGAATTTGCTGGAAACCTGTTTTAGGAATATTCCTGCTGAGGGTGAAGTCAGCTACTGCTTAGAGCTCTGACGAATGTTTTCTTATTGCTCTTTGCCCACAGAGAAGGTTGTGTTCAAAGAAAGGGAGTTATTTCAAGAATGTTTCCTACAGCTGAATCTGCTTTTATAATCACAGCTAGCCGGGATCGTCTTTGTCCATATATTTTTTGGTGGCTGCTGCAGCTTTCAGTTCGCTGTTGACTGGAAATGGTGACTGAGTGATATTCTTACAGCAAGTCAGTGTCTTGTCCAAATGAAATTAGAATAAGGTGTTGAAGACTTTTTGACATGGTAAGAAAACATGTTTAACACAGATGAACTACTTTTCCACATTTTCTGCCTTCTTGGGTGTTTTTGGCAAGCTTCAACATCCCACAATCACAATACCACCAAATTAAATTTAATCCATAAATTTGGCCACCCCTGTGTCTTTAAAAGGAACCTCTATGGTGTAAGAACAACATTCCAGGTTCATTAGTTTACACTGCTGATATTAATACTATCATTACAATTGGACATGGTTTATTTTGACTACTATTACCACTAATACAATAATAGACCCTAATAGAGGCTGAGTGAGGGTGGGGATGTGGACAGGATTGGTTTGGAGTCATTCCACCCCCAGCAGCTGCAGCAGGGGCCCAGAGCGGTCAGACGTACAGTAACACTTGACCCCGACTGTGTATATGTGTGTGGAAGAACCATCCCACCCTCCCGCCAGCTCCAGTCCCCACAGACCAGCAGAAAGGGCAGTAACCTCTGAAGGCTTTGTTTGGCTGGCCGGAGTCTGAGCATAGGCCCACCATTGTAAGTCTGGGGACTCCTGAGCTCAAGCTCTTGTTTTCTTTGGGAAGCAGGAAATTGGATGACTGGCTACCTGCTACAACAACATCCTGTACTTGAGAAGCGGTCTTTTCACCCATACCCACCTATTATTTCCCTTTTCCATCATACACAAGTGGTCAGCCGGCAAGCTCTTTTTTTTTTTCTTTTCTTTTTTTCCCCTCTGCTTCTGGGGGCCCCGTGCGTGGGTTTGTCTAGGTTCCACTCAGGTTGAGATCAAATTGGCCCCATCCAGATGCTTCCGTTGAAAATAGTGTGCAGGGGCCAAATACTTTTAGCTTTTGGAGCTCAGCTCCACCTTGTCAGGTTAATGGCCCTTTGTGAGCAGGCTGGAATGACAGTGATAGTGTGCAAAAATGGATGTTCCTATTCAAACACACACACATACACACACTCACATCTACTTTTAGCTCTGTTGGTGCTTCTCGGGTCACTTTAGACCAATCAGAGTGATCTGGATCAGATCTGCAGGAGACCACTTATCCCAGTGAAAACATTCTCAAGGATTATGGAGATATAGACAGGATCTGTGTGGGCGTTGATGGGAGCTGATTTCAATCTGACCTCAGGGACATCCGACCTCCATGTGAGATATTAATGGAGATAATTATGCCATCATTGAAGGGGGTTGTATATGTTGCAGGAGTTCTCAGCCCTAAAATTAGGACTGCATAATCCCTTCAGATAAGATCTTCCTGCAGAATTTAACTGCACCTGTGACCATGCAATCTCCATGAGGTGCAGGCACAAGAATCTGCACCTTTACATGAATTATTTCAGCTGGATTTGGAGAATGGATTTCCATTTAGTTTTAGTTCAACATGCAGAGTTGATTCAAAACTATTATTATACTATTGCATAAAATTAGACTATTATAATTAATTGTACTCAGCAGCATATTACTTATCTCCCCTGTTACTTAATCTAAAGCAGAAATTCCTACAGTGGTTGCTTGGAGACGTTAGTCAGACAAAAAAAAAAGTGCAATCATGAAAGTAAGTTAATGTGTTCATGTAATCCCAAATGTTAGCTTTCAGCAACGTTATCCAATATGTCTACCTTTACGTTTGTGGTTCTGCAAGCTCATCATGTAAGAACCTCTTTAGATCACATCTAAACACACGTGGTTTCCTTTTGGGTCTTATTTTTTTACTTCTCGCTGCAGTTCAATAGATGTCAATGGAAGTTACTTAACATTTGAAATAAATTCCATTGAACTAATGGTGACGTCACAGGCAAACCACATGAGTGTGGGAATCAAGAAAACAAAGGAGATGGGAAGAGAAGTGTGTTGTCTAAGGCTTAGATTATGGTTGCTTTCAACTCCATGAATTCTAGTATATGAGGGCTACCACATGTATCTTGTGTTTGTGTGAGTTGTCGGTTCTTTAGTTCTGCAGAAATTAATACATTTTCAAGATGAAATATTTAAATAAATAATCCTTGATTTGGGGGCATTACAAAACATCTACGATGCAACAGTTGATTAACTTCTGTGATCTTTACATTGATCCAATGCCTCTATCATCTCCATGTTCATCACTTACATCCTACAAATCTGGATATTCCATTTGATCTGAGTTTTCTTAATACATGCAAAGCAAGTGTCTTCTTGGCCTAACAGCCTGTTTAAGCTTGATTAGAGATATGCACACAGACAACTGCAGTCATATTCTTTTTTTTGCACAGGTCCAGAAAAAGGTTTGAGTTTGTTTGCAGAGTTCATACCCTTTGATAACAGTTTTTACATTATGCAGAACCCAACAGACTCATTATTTATACACATGCAAATTAACAGCCTTATGTTTGTTGTTCTCAACATGAATTTCAACTAAACTGTGATGTTTTCCTAAACTTAACAGAGTAGTTTTGTTGCCTAAAGTGAACAAACAGCAGCCAAAAAGAAACAAATCATAATAACAGCCAGGTTTCCATGAACATTTCTGATTCACATTTAGAATGAGAAATGGAAATGGTAAGAGTCAGAAAAAATGGAAATTCCTCAAAGGTATAAAGAGAAACGAGGAAAATGATGTTGTTGTTGTTTTCTGTCAAACTCATATTACTGCCAGGCATATACCCAGACATACTATCCCAGATATTTCCAGAACAGAATAAAATCCCTTAAGAAATCTGTTGATTTTTTTTTTTTTCCCCCCACGTGGACGTCCACCACAATTATTTAATTGATTTAGGATTGACTCGTGATGTTCTCCTTACTACCACCTTGTTTACAAATTTCAAACTAGTCAACAGAAACACGTAGAAATCTCTAAAAGATTTCTACAAACAAAAAAATGCTAAAAGTTAAGATGTGATGCTTTGAGCTCTTGAAAACGCTTCTGCTGATCTGGAAGAGAATAAATCCATTGGCTGGTGCATGAATTACGATGAGATTGAGCCAAAGCATTGACATCAAGGTTAAAATGCATGTAAACAATGTCCGAGAACAATTTTCAGTCACTTCTTACTTGCTGTTACTTGAGTTACTGATGCAACTTCAGTTTCTGTATTTATGATTTAATAACTCAGTTTGTGGATGCCAGTTTTGTTGCTCTGGTTAGCTGAGTGCAACAGCTCGAAAACAGCCTGAATGTATAACACTAGAGTTCATTCAGCTGACTTGAAAATAGATAAATTCATGAATAAAAATCAGATTGGCTGCACATCTCTAAAATCAGTCAAAATTACTTTTTCATCCTAAAAGCAGAATTATAATCACTGCTGTTTTATCCTCCTAGGATCCCTCCTAGGATCCCACCTCTCATAAAATTCACTCCCTACCTCTAACCTTCAAAACCTGAATGCTTAACCTTTACCTTAACCCCAACACATTTATAATGCTACCCATAAAACCAGATGAAGAAAAACTTTTAAAGTGGTGGGGTGCAGCAGCACACGTAGACTCCTGGCTTTAGGATCTCACATATATTAAAAGGAAAAAAAATAATTATAACATATTCATACACACATCACAGTATTCATAACCTTTATTTTTCACTTGCTAATATCAAAAGCAAGTGGAAGCAAAAGTTATGATTTAGTTTAAGCAGCTGCAGTCACACTGATAGCTTCATACAAGCATTCATTAACCAATAATACGCATACTCTGTACCTACTGTCCAGTCATGACTCAAATGTTGCAGGTGGAAGAAATTATCAAGATATGTTCCCCATTTTGCAGAAGATGATTTATTCTCTTTGCAGAAACAGTCAACATATGTGTTTTATCAATAGCATTCAAATTGTATAAAAAAAGTAGTAAAAAATGCTTGACAGAAAAAATTCAAGGAAAAAAGAAACTGACAAAATAATATTTAAAAAAAAAAGCATCTGATTCTGAGGCACTTACGTCTTGGCAACACATGTGCAGTCTGAGTTTTCCCAGGTGGTTGTAGTCAAGCGTCAAAGGCCATGATTACAATACTGGAACCAAAGGTGATGCACTCAAACACAATCACATCACAGTCTGATATGTCCTCACTAACCTTGAAGCTGCTGTATGGACTTTATCACTAATCCACAATAACCTCAAGTTTCATTTATATTTAAACACAGTCATTACAAAAAGAGAGAAGTTCTCTGATTACTTATCAATAATATGACAAAATGCACTTCATTATGGACATAAATCAACTATTTACAACACAAAAGGCTCTGCTTAGAGTTTTCTTCCTGGAAATGAAACAAACAAACAAAAAAGTCTCAAAATGATTTGGGTCCTTCAGCCAACTTCCCAAAGAAAAGCAAAAGAAAACAGAAAGATTGTGTCAGTGTCCAGTTGACCAGTTGCATCTTTTCATTTTTCTTACAGTGCTGACATCCTTCATTCAGAGCTGGGTGAAGCCGCTGAGTCCATGTCGTCATTTTCCAGGTCGTTGGGCGAAGCCGATTGTCCTCCTTTCACTCTCTTCCACTTCATCCGCCTGTTCTGAAACCAAACTTTGACCTGTAGAGCAGAAACACACAACACACTGCATCAGTGTTTGTAATGATACTGAACATTAGCTCGACTCATGAGGTAAATGTGAGGAGATTTCAAAAAAATGTCCTGGTACTTTAGCACTATTTTAGCTGATTAAATATTATAAGGTTAAAAACTAAAATTCATTCTTAATTTTTTTCATTATAAATATTATACATTTTTTAATATATGGAGAGATCATTAATATATAAATAATTTTGTAGCCTAAATGCAACTGGTTCAAACCTCTGAAAAGAGATATCAAGTTAAATAGATTTTTATTGTTTTTCGTCTTTGATTGTTGGCTGAATAAAAACATTTATAAGTTAGTTAATATACTAAAATGAGCTGCATTGATTTAACAATTAGAGCTACAGACAGACTTAGACTTAAGACAGTAAATCTACAGCTGGTAACTTTCTCACAGTACTCACTTGAATGTGTAACAGTATCGTGTAGGCTTTTCTTTCCCTTTTGCAATTTTTAGCAAAATTTACAACATTGTCAGCAAAAAAATAGACAAAGAGTCCCCCACAAATCTCCCAGTGCACTACATAAAAATCGCTCGGTTTGCACTGGCCTTGCAAAGAGCATGAATCGTCAGTGCAAAGCCCTCAGCTCTGCCTCAAAAATCTCTCCAAATGCAGACAGAGAGTATCAAATACACAGCGGGTCAAAAAAGTCGACTATCAGGAAGTAGGCCTACACAGGATGTGCATTTACTGTACTTGCAGTGTGGACAGTGCTCATCTGTGGCTTTGCACTGTTCCAACAATGAAAATGATCTCATATTTTAGCTGTCCAGCGAGAAAACACTGCTAATACTTACACTTCCTGAGATTCAAGGAAATTACAGGCAGGAGAAAAAAGAAAGAGGGGATGAACATGTCAGTTTGGGACTGAGATAGTTTTTATTGCCTTAAATCTTGAACATAAACTCTGTAATAGAGTTTATCTTTCATATAAGTTCTCTTAAAGAACACTGCAGTTAAAATAGGAGCAAAAAGTACATTCACTGGAAGTGTTTTAAGCTGTAGATCAATAGAATAGCTCACCAATAAAATAAATCCTGCTTTGGATGCTTCTGATAAGTACTGTCATATGTTCGGTCCATTAGTGAGATTCATTTACATTAAGAGATATATGAAAAACCTTTAAGGCAGGAAAGGGATTTTATTGCTTAAATATTCAATATTTAAAAGAGCTTGCAAATAATATTGTAACTATAATTATTGTTAAAAATTTCTAAAAAAAAAACCTCAAAATTTTTGTCAAGTTTGTTTTTCTTATTAAACGTTACCTGAATAGTTTGGATAAACCAAGTCAAAACATGCTGATTGAAAAAACTAAAATTGTTCTCTATAAAACAGGTAGATCTAGAAATTCAAAACTAAACTCCTGTAAACTTCTCAAATGTCAAAAGTTTTCTCCACAGTGATCCGACCTGTGTACGTTTTAACGAAGCTTTGGCTGACTTCTGCACATCCCCCTGAAGCATCTTCCCCTGTGACTCACAGATTCAGATAAATCTCCTCCCACATACTGCAGTTTCTCGACTGTGTCCACTCATCATGATTCATTGATATAACGGCAAATCGCCAGAGCATGTATTTGGAAAACACTGTTGGATTGCAGTAGCAGCTCTAAAGGGAAGATGGACCCTGCGTAAATATGTGTGTGTGCTTGGTGTGTGTTTTGGGGGTCTGGGAATCAGATTTAGGAGCAGACGGCAGTATGTGTGGTCAATGTGGCACCGCGGCCTCGTTAGGAGGAGCTGGGACACCGGGCCTGACAGGCAGACTGGAGCTCTATCCAGCAGCATCGACACATGTTCGCTTGATTTAACCAAGTCTGGAGCCTCCCACCCATTACAGCTGCATGTCATTCTGCTCCAACCACAGACTGTGGAAAAATGCTCATTGTAATTCAAATGCAACTGTGCTCGTGCATTAGTGTGGCAGCAGAAACGAGGGCTGACATTTAGATTATTATGCGTTTCAAATAAGTGATGATTACTTTGTTGGCAGGGTTGTTCAAGTTTGTATTTTCTTTTATGTCCCACAAAAATCTGAAGCCATTTTCATGCAGGATTTTGTGGCTGGAAAAGTTTGACAATTTTTTTTTTCCATTATATTTAATATTGGTGGCCAATCAGTCTTTATTCATGAAAAATGCTGGCATATTTAATTGGAAAAAGTCATTTTTCTCTCTCAACTTTTAGAGGATCCTGTTCAAACAGGTGAAATGCTATTTAGCTCAATCCTAAATGGAGCTACACGTGAGGGAAAGGCGGCGTACCTGTCTCTCTGTGAGGTCCAGGTTGACGGCGATCTCGTAGCGACGGAGCCGGGTCAGGTAGTTGTGGTGGGTGAACTCGGCCTCCAGCTCTCTCAGCTGCTCCTTGGTAAACGCCGTGCGCTCCTTCCTGGCTTTGCAGCTGGAATCCACCTTAAAACTGGAGTCCTGGATGTCTGAGGAAAGTGATTCGCCAACTTAGTCCTTTAATTTCTTTAAAATGTTTTTTTCTTATATGATTTTAGAAGAAGTTATGCACATATTATACCATATCTGAGCCAAGTGACTGCACCACTTGACTTGTTGGCTCATTTTATTCACATCTAATCGGTTTAAATCGGCTCTCTGGTCTTTTTGTGATCAGCCTCTAGCTAACTATAAAACAGACCTGAAGGACCTTTGAAACCAACAAACCACAACACCAAAGAGTGTTTAATAGGAGCCCCTCATATTGTAAACACTAAAACCAGCACTTTTAAAACAAGACCACCCTGACCTGGTCTTAAGAGTCCTGTTCACCTGTGTGCAGTATTTATTTGAGCATTCATGGATTTCTGCTGCATTTTCATCTTGTTTACATGCACGCAACATAATGTTTTTATATGTTTCTGGGTCTGGGCATTCATGCACAGTGAGTTGTGTGTTAATGTGTGTGTGAGAATGCATTGGCTCATGGCAGGGGCCACCAAACCGGCCACAGAGGGACTGAGTTAGGAGAGGAATGCAGCGGAACATCGTTAAAGTCTCTAACAAAAGAACAAAGGTACGGATGTGTCCAGGTTTGAGTGTGTGTGTGTGTGCGTGTGTGTCAAATTTCCCGCAGGAGCACTCAAGTCAGATTGGCATTAACTCATCTCTATGTGACAGCAAACATCAGAAAAAAGAAAGCCTGAGATATCTCTATGAACGTGGCCGTCAGTTGAACAGAACAACCACTAAATGGGATTTTACCTTCACTGACTTTTTTTTTTTATGCCAGCAAACTTGTGGTTATTAGAGCCAAAACTGTTGCAGTTTTTTCCCAAAGATCTGCAGAAATCACTGCCTGAAAATGATAGAATTTTCAGCCTCATTTACCAGAATAAACAAATGAAAGTGTTCTGATTTAACTTTCAGTAAAACGTCTCTTGTGTATCAAAGGGAATGAATTTTGGTAATAATTGTGCATTGGTAGCGACACTAGCAGCTGATGTAATCCCTAGAAAATGGTTCTAATTTGTCAAAGTGAGAAGTTTTGCTCTGTGCTTGCCAGATTAGTGGGCCAGAATGTGAAATGGACTGCAGTACCAGGTCCAGATGTGACTGGGTAGACCGGGACACACTCTGCGTGTGTGTGTTTGTGCACATCTTGTTTCTTTTTTCCAACACCTGAGTATCCATGCTGAAAACCCCACTTATTCTGGCTCAAGTGTCACTGTTGGCACTCTGCTGTGAGTGTGCCGACACTGCTGGGGCCTTGTCAGGTCTGGTCTGGAGCTGTGTCGAACAGGTTTACAGTTCGACTTGAACACCTGGCGGGACACATACTGGCCACACTAAACAGGCCCCCAATAAATATCCTGCACAGCCTGAGGCCGTAAACTTGCAGGGAGGAGGCTTCTGCGCCCAGCAGGGTCCTAAAGACAAACAGCATTTGGTGCTTTTTTGGGTTGATGGTGCAAAAGCAACGTGTCTTAATCAGGATGGAATAAAATCTGTTGTAAATTAGCACAACAGTTAAAATTAAGTATGCGTTTGATTAAATATTGAAGCAAGAACTGATTACACTTCCTTTAAACCCCTTTAAAAGCAGATATATGTACTATAATGTAAAGCTATATTATGTACTTGAAAGCAGACTTTAGTTACATATTTGTCAGCAATTCCATTAATACTAGATGTTGTTTTAAAATGTCAATATAAGCCTTGAAGCTATAAGCTATGAATAAATGCTACTTTAATGCTAATTCTTTAACTGCCTAAGCATGCTCCACACAGGTTATAAGCAGAGTGTTGTGGTTACATAAAATTAGTAGAAGGTTATATGTACTCAGCAATGAATGAAAGACCGGATTCCAGCATGAAGTTCACCGTTTTACTTCTCTGCTCTTCTTAGACGGCCTCATACAGTCAAACAGCATCAGTGATCTACAGTATCACCTAGCGTTGTGGAGTAGAAACTGAATACACGACAAAGAGTTTAGCAGTTGAGAAGGCTCTCATAAAGTCTGGGCTCATAAAGTACCTATATTTTGCTTAAATTTATACACTTTTAAACTATATATAAAATATTGCTTGATATATATATATGACAACCTTTTATTTCTTAGGTGTGTTCAAATAAAATGCATAAAATCAAAACAAACTAGATAAACTTTTTTAAAACCAGAGATCCTCAAACTGTCAAAATGACCAGTTTGAAGCTAAACTGTTTGTAATAAAACCTCTTTATCAGAGTTGGCCTTTGCAGAGATGATGTTCACACACTGTATTTGATAAAGATTTAGAGATACAGCTGCATCATTCCAAAGGGATGTTCATATTCATCCTGAAAATGTTTTTTTAGGCAAGCCTGCAACTTTTTTCATTAGTGCTATGTACCATCCTAATTTATTTTTCACCAGTAACACAAACTGATGCTTACACATCTGACAGGAGTTTCCTATGACTACAAAAGTATTCAATTTGAGCTTTTGATTGCAGAGATATACTCTTCTAATTATACTACCTGTGTTAATAATATTAATAGTATTAAAGCTAAAAGTAAGGTTTTATATCAACATCCCTGTTTAATAGCAGTTCCGCATTATAATGGTCAAACTTTGGACTAAGTCAACATCAGATCATATCATTTTGGTTTTAAACCTCTGGAAACATCCCCCGGATCCTATCAGCACAAACAGCAGACTGAACAACAGCTGTGTCAGTAACGTGAAAGCCTGCAGGACATTTTCCTAATATATGCTCTTCTACCGGCTTGTCAATTGAAAGGCGAATGGCTCTTTTCTGAAACCAAGGGGCTGATGTAGTGGTCAGACATGTTGCATGCACTCAGTGGGAGATTGTGTTACGGCTTAACGACAGGAAAATGTCAATGGATAAGAATGTAAGAAGTGGGCTCGCAGGAAAGTGAATTTACCAGACGTGGTCTGGCATGTTTTCAGGGTAGTGAGTGGAGGTTACAATAAGGTAAGAAGGGGTGGGTTGGAGGGGGGAGGTGGAGGGGATGGGGTCCTCCCCCACTTCCATCTCATCTCAGTTGCATATACTGGTCGAGAAGCTTTTTGTATACTTTATACAATCAGATAGAGTGAGTAAAGTGTGGACAGGTCTGACTTTATCCCTCTAAATGGATAGTAAAATAAAAAATAAGCTTTCATTCATCCTCCTAAAATCAAATCTCAGTTATTTTGTAGGACTTCAAATTTTCCTTTTGCCTTGTGGGTCCTCACGCTTGTCCCACTGCATAAAAAAAAAAAGAAAAAAGCTAAAATGTCAAAAAAATTAGGAAGTTTTCCCAAATGAAATACAAACCCACCAAAAGCTGAATGTAGTTTTATTTAGCCAGAGTAAAAATCTGAGAATGAAACCTTTCACACATTTAGATTTAGTTTAAACATAAACACTTTCTTTGTCTCGTCAGTTCTGCTGCTAAAAGCTACACCTGAAACGTTCAGGAATTATTCCTGTCATGGCCATCGCTTACTGTTACCTCCTATTAGCAAGTGTGAAATCAGATCGGAGGAGTATATTATGCTAAAATTCAAACGCATTACCGGTGGTACTTGTTTGAATGTTAAAGACATCAACTCACTATAAGTGAGGACACATGAAGTCATTCCTTTGTGGCAAAATGGCAAAATGGAAATAACTTGGAATATATATATATTTTTTCAAGTGCAGTGTGATGGAAATAATAACTAAATCCTAGTTCCTGAAAAACAAGCGGGATTGTGCAAGTGCTTATTTAATTTACTTATGTTTAAAACCCTTAATAAATGCAGTTTGATGCACCTGTGATGCTTTGAAATACAACAGCTCACACAATTTTTTTTTTTTCTTTAAATTTACAAATTTTTTATGTGGACACACTGCTATGAAACAATGCTCCATTTCCAACGGATACAGAAACATAATGAAACGTTCAGATGCCTCATGAATCACCTCAGCATTTTCAAAGCTCTTGAACAATAAGAGGATGCGACCGCTACTTAAAGTATGTCTTGAACACAAAGGTTTTGTCACCTACTCACCTTTCACACAGCGACCTGGTGAGAACGCCGCTGTCAAACCAATTTACTGGGAAAATTGGGAGAGTGTGTGTCCTAGCCAGCTGTGATACAGGGCACGAAAGATATTCTTCATCCTGACACACTGTTTTGTGAGTGTTTAAATGTGGCCATAATGCTTGATGCTTTTATTTTTTTTTACACCTGAATGAAGAGATTTAAAGAATAAAATAGTTCAAAATAATATTCTTTTGTTTTGAATTTGGATGAAGTTAGGAAGGTTTGACATTTCTAATTTTCCTCCCTATTTTTCACACCATCGTATACACTAATGTTCTGAAAAAAAAGACCACCAGAATTTTAAAATATTTTCATAACCTTCCTGTTGTGGGTTTTCTTTATGCTCTTCAGCTTCCTGCCATCCATCCCAGCACACCCTGACTCACCTGTGACATCTCTCTTCCTCTTACTGGAGCCCTTCTTGTCCGAGTCAGCTGACGCCACGCTCTGGGGTGAGTATTCCCCCTCCAGGCATCCGGGAACGCCGCCTGGCAGCCTGTCGCCCCCTACACTGTCCAGCTCAGGCCCTCCACTGCCGCTGCTGCCTACTACTGCAGGGGCAACAGGCGGACAGGCCTCGGGCGCTCTCACCCGGGTCTCACAGGGGTTGAACTGCCAGTCATTTCTCTGGTAGCCACCCTGGCTCTCTTGGTACAGTCTGTCATCTCGGGGGTAGGCTGCATGAGGTGCACTCGGCACCAGGCAGGAGCTGGAGAAGTCTGTGTAGGCGAGGAACTCGGGCTTCTGGTGGATAGAGAACGGGGCCTGCTGGTAGGGCGACTGCAGATTGGCTCCTGGGACCCCGGAATGAGGGTTCCTCATGCAACCCCAGATGGGGCCGCTGGGATGGGCGCTCCGCATGCAGCTGCTGGCTGGTTGATCCATGATGATCCAAGAACACTTTAAATAATCTTGAGTAGACTCTTGAGGTGCTTAAAACCTAGAAACCTGTATCTTTGTCACTTGTGAGCAATATCCACTTCAGCTGCCTACATGCACGTCATCGACCGTCTCATCGCATCTACGTCTAAAACTCACTTCTGTTAGAGGCTGTTGAGTCTTCCACAGCCCAGAACGCGTGAGGACAGACGCCTTCCTGTGACGGTGTTTCCCTTTCTCTACTGGAGTGTGTGTGACGTCCTTTGGAGCCTCTGGTCCCGACACTCACACACTTTCCCTCAGCTTCTCCCTCACACACACAAACACACACACCTCTCTTCCTCAAGGAGCTGACTGGCTTGTGGCTCGGTGTGAGAGCTGCATCTGCAACTGCATGACTCCCCTTTTCTGGCTGGCTGTTTTCACAGCTCTTCTAAGGCATTCTTGACAAGTGAGCCCTCCTCCTTTTTAAACATATAGGTGGGAAAGAGTGGCAAGTTTATGGAGTGTAACGTGAGACTGCAGAGGAGGAGCCCTGCCGGCCACATGTTGGTAGTACCCTCCAACCAATCCTTCCTCATCAACTATTAATCACGGGGGAAATTTTATATGCACATCTAATGGGCTTTCCAGACATGGGGCTTTTTAAAGGGACATTGTCTAAGAAGTATAAAGCAAGCACCCACCCACAAGGGAGCAGGGGACCCCGACTTATTCCGACTCCTTAGTGCTTTCTGACACCCAATTTAGATCCTTTTTTGACACCCTTTAGAGGAAAGTTAACCCTAACCTTGATCCTTGCCTGTCCTCTCAAATATGAAAAATCTTTCACTTTCTCTCTGTTTTTATAGCAGTGTGTGTTTGTGTACGTGTGTGTGTGTGTGTGTGTGTGTGTGTGTGTGTGTGTGTGTGTTTGAGTCTGCACATTACTGCTACACACCTAAATCCACCTGGCTGGACTTTCTTCAGCTTAAAGGTGAAAGGACGAGTGGATTTGATACCGGTTATGCAAGCACTCACACCCTCTGAGGTTTTCTCACATTTGTGAAACACAGTATGAAATTTCAGAGCCACATTTTACAAATATCGGTTAATATTTTCTCAGAATGAGAGGTCGGTGCCTTTTTGTTTAGTAAAATGTGGTTTGTTGCTGTGTGGAGCAGCAGTAGCAACTATGTGTGACAGCACTTACATGTAGATTAACCACATCTGGTTCGGGCAAGGTTGTACTTATTCAATTTTCTGATTTTTTTAATCTCTACCGTCTTTTTATGAGCGAAGTCACTTCCCTATGAAGTAATGTCTCTAATACCATTAAAACCTTTTTGGCTAAACCAAATTTTGGACTCCAATTCAGCGTATCTGTTACCCAATAAACCCACTGAACCACACTGTACTGAAACGCAGTTTTTCTTCATACTGCTCATATTTGGGAGCTGAGGTTTGCCCTCCTTATGTGTCCTTACTTTGCTGCTGACCTGCCAGAGATGAGGGGAGGTGGGTCACACTTCCACTGACAGGAGAGAGAAAAAGAATCTGTGAGATGAGGCAAAAGTGAAAGACAGCATATGAAAAAACAGAGAAACACAGAACAAACTACATGTGAAACTCGGACGGAGAGCCAAAAAGAAATTGAGAAAAAATGGCATCTAAAAGCTAAAATCACTCTCATTGCTCTTTAAAAACCAGAATTAAACCTGACCCTCTGTTTTAGATCTCACAGTCCGTTGGCACAAGATAATTCAATAAAAGGAAAATGGCAAAGAAGAAGAAGAAAAAAAAAGAAGCTCTGAATGCTCACTGCCTCAAAAGCAAAGGAGTGGAGGGTAATAAAAAAATGACCAGAAAAATCAGATTAGAAGCAGCGGCAATACAATAAGTGGACTAAATAAAACACAAAAGAATCAAATAAGATTCAGAAAAAGAAAGAGAGACTGAGGGGAGTGTTTGAGGTCAAACAGCAAACCCTTTCCATTTAGCCAGCGAATTGTTGAGCCATGAAGCATCCCTCGCTTTTACTGGCAGCCTGAGCCCTGGCCACACCGCAGGGAGCAGGGGTTACACTACATTTGTGGTCAGAGCAGGGGCCATCTGTGTGTCAATGTAAATTAGAGTGTGTCTGTAAAGTGTGTCTGTGTGTTTGTGCTGACAATGTATAAGTTAGTAGCAGCATGCATATGACTCAAATTAGAAACCTTGACACACTCATTAAGTGCTAAGTCTGTTAAAAATCTATTTAAATGACACAGTGCAGTCAAACAGGTAGAAAAGAGCAGACTGCATAAGGTTGTCCTGATCTACTGAGCACCGATTATTTGTTTTTGTTTGATCCATGGTCACTAAAAAGGCCAGTCAGACATCCTATCTTTCTATTTCTATTTTTAAATGGAGAGGACAGCTGTAAAATCTCAGGGAAGCAAAACCTACTAAGAGCTGGAATTAAGTCAATACCTAGTTATTTTGAAATATTGAGGCTTTACATCTGGGTCAGATCATACAGGTACACAAAAAAGTGAACTGGATGAACAAAAACCACACACTCACCTGATAAGGTGAACTTCACAACCAGCAGGTAGATGCTGATACCAAATGGAGGCTTTACTGAGCAGTAAAGATAAGGTGTGTTAGTAGAAGATTCGGTAGATACCTAGAAATGAGCGCTAACCTTTCTAAATGAGCAATAAACAGATAGGCTACCTTTTTGTTATCAGGGTGAGTTTTATAAACTCAACCTGAATCTTTATACAGATGTTTAACATCAAGAAAATACCACCAGGCTAATTAGTACATGAACACAGAAGTTATTTCTCAACAGCTGTATTTATATTAAGAGATTACTAATATACTATACGGATAGTTTTATTTTTCTTACTCGAATTAAAAGGCTGAAACTCAGACCAATCAAGGCATAATAGAAACAACACACATCAGTATCCGCCAATGAAAGTTGTGGCTCTAGCCAAACAACAAAATACTTCATTCAGTGTTTTTAATGGAAGAATTACAATTTGGTTTGTATGCTAACTTATAGTAGTGGCCTGGTCACTAATTCTTTGCAGTGTGGTTCTGGTGGTTCTGGACTGCAAGTCTACAGAACATCAGAATTCAAACAAAATGGACATTTGAGAAACCTGCTGCTACGCTTTAATCTTACTGCATCAGTATAATTTACTATTGACTTGGTATGTTGCTGCTGTTGCTGTAGTTGTTCTGCATAGGCCGATCTATTCAGCTCCACTTTAATGTCAGCATCTCTAATCAAATTGCATCATTGTAAACATTCAGCAGATATTTAACTGGTTATTATTGAAGTAATGTGGAAAACTGTCCTTTTAAGAAGCTACCTGACTATATTTCAGGGGAATAATTGTCTGTGATGTGGAGGTCAATCAGAGCCTCTGTCTTGTGTGATGAGAAACATGTCTAACCTCTACACCCATGACTATATCTTTTCTTTGGAAGCTTTGAGGTTTCCTTTTTATTTGACGTGACATTTGCTAGGGTGGTTTGAAAGTGCGAAGCACAGCCAAAGTTTGAGTGTCTCATGCCAAGAGTGTGATTTGGCAGCGCTGATCTTAATGATTTACTTTGCACCTGCAGACAAATTCACAGCATTTCTTTTCAAAATACATTATTTTGCAGTTAAAGTTTTAAAAAACTTTTAAATGCTTAAGTATGGATAATCTATTTTTATATTCCAAGTAAACAACATTTTTGATTTCAACAAATATTCTGTAAAGGCAAAACAAACACCAGGTGATTCCAGTAAGAGTTATATGAGTCTTCTGTGTAGATGTGTAAACATGACTTGCAAGCATCTCATCAGCTGCTTTCTGTAATAAGCAGAGCAAAAAAGATTTAAATCTCAAGAGTCCTGTGGAGGTTGGGAATGAGGTCCTGCCTCCAAGTGGAGAAGTTCAAATATCTTGGGATCTTGTTCACAAGTGAGAGAAGGATGGAGCAGGAGATCGAAGTGCGGATCGGTGCACACTCTGCATCGGTCTGTCGTGGTAAAGGAGTTAAAGCTCTTGGTTTACCAGTCGATCTACGTTCTAACCGTCACCTATCTTGTATTTTTCCGCCTTTATCAAAATCAATATTTTAGCATTTATTAATGACTAACTTGCAAAATGTTACTTGAGATACAAAGTAACTAAATATTACTTGGTATCATGCAACATAATTTGCAATTTTCTTTTAATCTTTTCAAAACAAAAACATTATAGAGTACCATTCTTTTTCTTTAAGAAACCCAGAATCTTAAGGTCATTTTTGTTTTATGATGAGCCAGATGTTTTTCTCAGTATGTTGCAAAACATGTCACAGTGTGGTAATAAAATGTGAGCATTTCTGCTATGTTGGTGTTTATATAAGAGAAACACTGTTTGTTTGAGAAGCTTAGGAGTATGTTGACTGAAACCCAGTCATACACACCACTGACAGCAGATAAATGAGCTGGATATGAGTCACATCACCCCTCACCCTTCCCCAAACCTGTTACTGTCAGTCTAGCTAAGTGTGTCAGTGTGTGTGTGTGTGTGTGTGCGCTTATGTGCTTAACTTAACGTGAGAGAATGAAGTAAAGGAAAATAGAGAGTTTGCACTCATAAATGCTGCTTTGGTTTCATGTGTGCATTGCTTGTGTGCATTTTTCCATGTGAATTTGTGCATGAATGTATTTGTGTGTGAGTGTCAGCATGTGTGTGTTTACATCTGATCCATCTTCGTGACGCTGGCAGGATTAAAGCCCTCCATCAGTCTCTTGGGTTTGACAGCGAGACCTCCTGCAACCCCACATTCACCTGGGTCTGACTGGACCGTGGGAGCCCTTTATCTCCACTACTGTCCTGTAGACAAGCGCGGGCTGATTATATCAGACGTATGGGCTAAAGACAATGAGAACACTGGGATTAAGACAATATTCTGAATCAGAAGCAAATTAGTTTGCCAACTCTGTAAAATTGCTCTCACTTTCCAGATCTTGTGTCTGGTTAATTTACTCTGTGCTTATGTAACCATCAGCACCACTGAGATATCATCTTCGGCCAGCTGACAGACAGATGGGAGCCAATAAACAAGGCTACTGCTTTCTTGCTGGTGCAGCCAAGAAGCCAGTCACAGCATGCAATCAGCTGCTGTGACTGCACAGCATGAAGGAAAAAGAAGTACTCATGATAATCCAATTCCAATAAAGTTAAAGACGGCAATGATTCACCAATTTCACGAACCAATATTTTATTCACAATAGAACATTGAAAGTATATCAAGATATTGAAGAAGAGTTTGATGGGAGGATCAAACTCTTATTAGTATGGGAGCATATGTTGCTCTAAATCCTGTATATACACATTTCAGCATTGATGGGGCCTTTCTAGATGTTCAGGTTGCCAGTTGCGTAGACACTAACACACCCCCATACCACCAGTGAAGCAGGTTTTCAAACTAGGTGACAATAACAAACCTGATGGTTCTTCTTCACTTTAGTTTGGAGTATACATTATCCAAAGTTTGATTCGTATAACCATAGAACTGTTTTTCATTTTACCTCAGCTGTGTGTTTACATTACCCCTAAAAAAACCCTAAATATGGCAATAAAAACTGGTAATGGAAACACATTTCGAAAAGCTCTCAAATATCACTAGAAAGTTTTTATGCTCTCATGAGTTGGTTTTTCAGACGTATAGAAATAAAAGTATTTCGCAAATGTGTAATAGAAACACTTTTTTCGCATGTCACCAGATGTCGGGGGGTCATGTGACCATATCATATAAAGATGGTGTGGTATGTGTAGACAGAGGAGGAGACGGAAATCATTTTAAAAATAATTAAAGAAAAAATATAACTGCCATCTTTGACAGCAAACAGCTAAATGCAGAGTTTTACAAGAAATCTCCATCTTCCTCAAAATGCAACCTCGTGGGACGAGATTTTACGAGAATTTAACTCATGCGCTAAACACCATTTAATGGAAACACCTGCAAAGTGCAATTGTACTGAAATTTTAGAAATATGGCTTCTATTTTGTGAAAAACTCATCTTATGACAGTCAGGCCTGTTTTTAAATACAGTATCACAAGAGTTCCTGAAGCTCACTCGCAACCAACGCTGATTTTCAGCAATGTCCCTCGTACATGCATAGCTGTCATTTTTAATACTTTTATGGAGATGATAATAATAAAAGCCGTCACATAATTTCATATTTTGAAACTGCTCCACAATTTGCCAAACAGCTGCCCATTTTTGCTTCTGGAAGACTCTTCTTCTCTAAGGTGCTCCTTTTTGTTTATGACATTACTGACCTGTAGCCAGTTAGCCTAGTTAGTTTTAACATTTCTTTTCAAGCTTTTATTGCCCCCCTATTCCAACTTTTTTGGGAAGAGTTGCTTCCATTAAGTTAAAGATTTGCTGATACCAAATACCAAAATTTTACAGTTCAGGGTATATAGTTTTTTTTTAAAGGTAGAACTTCAAATGTTCATGCATGTCAGTATAAAAATAAAATTCACATTCTGAGGTAAATTTTCTCATGCAGTCTAACATTTCATCAGCATGAGAGCAGCAGAAAGTCACGTCCTTTCTGGCCATCCAGTTAATTTACTTTACTGCATCACATTTTATGAGCTCATTGTACATTTGGCACGTTAAATGTTTAGCAAGTGGGGAAAAGTGTCTGAAAATCTGAGTCACAGTCTGTACCATAAAATGGGAAATGTTTTTAAGCTTAAGTTAACCATATACATGAACCTGTCTTTGTTGAGGTCGGTATAAACATGTAAAGCTGACAAATAGCTGGAAGTGGTTACTGAGACCTGACTTGTTTAAAAAAGAATTCATAATGTACAACAGAGTGTAAAAACAGCTTCTGGCATAGAAAGATGTGGGTTAAATAGATGGTGTGTTTTTTAAATTTTCAGCTTGCCAACAGCATTACCCAAAGTCGTTAGCTGTGCTAACAAATAGATGAGACTTGGAGGTTGCTTTGCCAAAACACAATGATGATGTCAGTGTTTCTGGCTGTGAAAATGTCTCGAACTTAAAGCAGAAAGGCATTTAGGTCCTTTAGATAAAATAGTTTTGTTATCTTCCTTTTCTTTAACTTTAAAACTAAAAAGAGAAAAAGGAAGCAGTCAAAACACCTTAGAAAGACAGACCACACAACACATGTATACAGCTAGAATATATTTGCCCACACAGCAAATATACCACAATTTTCTCTTTTTAGCACTGGATTGATTCATATCAAATCCTTGGAAAATATCTTCAATATCTACCTTTTACTACATTTGCCTGTGTGTTTTTCTTTTTTTTTTTAAATTAGGTAGCTGAAACAGATGGAGTACAAAAGGATTATAGAGATTTAGAGTAAAAATAAAAATTATTTGCTCTTGCTGGGGAAAACAAATAAAAAAGCTGCTCAAAACTGAAGGAATTTGCTGTGTTTTATGAAACTGGTTGGAAACCTGAGTAATGATACAGCATCTTATAGATGGGACTGGCTTAAAAGCACCTTTGATTCCAACGACCCCCCATTTTGCAGGGATAAGATGTTCCTTGTCTTTAAGGGATCATTAAATGATGGTTGTCTATCCCTCATCTTTGTAATATGAGGAGGCGGAGTCAAGCGGTATAGCCAAGGACAGGAAGTAGGACTGGATCCTAATATGTTTGTTTTGTTTTTTATAAGTTGTTTGGATGTCATTTGCTGAATTTATTCATTTGGATCTTTGTTCGTTTGGTAATTTTGTAGACCATTAAATAGACTTTTGCCCTAAAATACAGTTTCTCATCCAATAAGGTTTCAAGTAGCACTCTGTAGCTCCCCAAATGTTAAGAAATAGACATTTTTATATCCAAAAAGGATAATATAGCAACACCCCAATGCTGAACTCCAGGTTTAAAGATTACAGTTCACAAATCAATAGGCGATCTCTCTTCTCACGCCACTTAAACAGGTTTTCATGTATTCTGAATTATGTTTTTGAAACAATATCTACAAACTAGGCTGTCTGTAGTTAGGAACATCATTGCCTACATTATGTTGTAAAGACATGTTGCCCAGTGGGCTGAAAAATACTGGTTTCACCTTCATTATTTGTGAACATTTACAGATATTCTCTTCTCTATATCCCCATAAACTAAAAACATCTCCAGGTGTAATTTTGGTTTCTGAGAAAGAATATTGGACAATAATTTAGTGATGCATAACATTTGTAAATCATAAAAAAATTATTTCTTGGAATCACACTGCACATGTTAGAGGATATCACTTGCCACAGAAGTAAACGGAGTCCAACCTTTGCCACACAACCATTGTGTTCTGCAAACCAGCACATAATCGGTGATATCTGGCAGAGAAATAATGGACCTTCTCTAAAGCAAACACTAACAGAAGTTGACAATAGTAAATTTAAGGTAGTGCTTGGCCACAACAGCACAGCACTCAGCATTTTCACCAGTGGTTGTGCTGCAAAAAGTTGGCTCTGATATCAACATAAAATCTCTGCCAAACTCTGACTGGCTGATCAATCATATAAACTATTTTTAGGGCTCCAAAATGATACAATTCCAAGGAATAATCTGCAAACTATTTTCTGATTGTTCCTGAAAACCTATTGTCTACATGGATTAAATGTGCGGGAGGGAGGAAGGAAAAAGAGAGGGTGGGGGCACCCACAGGTGCTAATAATCACATATGATCACAGATGATTGGAATCAGGTGTTGGCAACAGTTTCTAGCTATTGTGGGGGAATATTATAGCTCTCCAAGGTTTTGGACTCTCATCGTCCCGCATTGTGAGGTTGTTTTGTGCTTTTTCACATTTAAATTGTCAGAAAATATCCTCCAGGTTAAACCCAGTTTATACCACCCACCCTCTATCTGTTTAAAGTTATAGGCTAAAGATAAGTTTTATAAGTTTAGTAACAAGGTCTAAGGAAGACAAAGTCAACCTATTAATCATCAGCCTGTTCACTTATTAGCTAGAAACAGATCATATATTAGACTGTGTTATTATTTAAGAAAAACTGAACCAAAAGGCAGAAGCAGTGTTTGAAGTACATCCTCGTTGCTTCTATGAGAATCAAAGCTTTGTACGTTGTGTTTTGGTTATTGCAGAGTCTTCTTATTTGGGCTTATCATTCACATGCAGACACTGTTTTTGGGTACTGAAACCAAACATTTTGGAAAACACCTTCCAGGCTGAAGAATTTCACCATCCCTCGCTGTAATATTTATGCATTGACTGGAAAGTTGGGCTTTTTGGGTTGGGACACCTGATTGTGCGGCCATTTGCCGATTGTTGACATGAATATGGCAAACTCAGCTAAGATGGTGCTGGTGCTAAGTTTGTTAACAGGATTTATTACATGTTTGCACATAAATGTGCAGTTACATGCAACTATATCAGCAAACAGAGCATCAGCGTTCAGGTCTCCAGATAGGGTCTGGAGTATTTAGGTGTGTGTTAATACAATGTCAAGCAAGAAAGACCTGAGCTACGGTCTTAGAGAAGCAATTGTTGCTGCCCATCAATTGGGAAGGGTTATAAGATCATTTTCAAACTGATTTCTGATAATTAGTATGGGTTTAGATTAAATAGGACAACTGCACTAGCAATAATTGAAGCAATGGAAGAAATTACAAAACCCACAATTGGAATATTTACTCAAATTAAATAAGCCTTTAATGCAATCAGCCATGATATTTTGATAATAAAACTGGAGCTATATGGAATAAGAGGCATTGGATTGAATTGTATAAAATTTACAACAAAGACAACAGTTTGTTCAGATGTTTAATGTGTGTTCAACATATATGAATATTGGTTGTGGGGTACCCCAAGGCTCAGTATTGGGACTTAAATTATTTTTGTTGCATACAAACAATATCTGCCAAGTGTCACATATTGTAAAATTTGGGCTGTTTGCTAATAACAACACTTTCTGCTCTGGGAAGAGTATGAAAGAGCTGTTAGAAGATATAACCAAGGAAATGAACAAACTGAAGATTTGATCATTCAGTTTAAGTAAAAAAAAAAAAAAAAAGATTTGGGAGACACAGAAGTACAGTAGAAGTTCAGTAAAAGACAGACGAAGTCCAGATAGAAAAGGTTTATGAAAATAAATTTCTTGGGGCAATAATGGATGATCAGATTAGCAGGAAATCACACATTAAATATGTACAAACAAAAACATCAAGATGCATCTCAATTTTGAACAAAGTAAAATTGGTTCTTGATTTTAAGTCACTCCGTAACATATACTGAGCCATTGTCTTACCTTACTTCTACTACTGTGCAGTAATATGGGGTGATAACTACGTGACATCAATTAAACCATTAATTGTTCTTCAAAAAAGAGCAACAAGGATTATTCACAATGTTGGTTATCTGGATCATTATCACGCACTGTTTTTGCAGTCAGAACTGGTTAAATTTACAGAAATAGTCACATTTCAAACAGCACAAATGATGTATAAAGTTTCCAATAGGAGGTTACCACATAACATACAGAACATGTTTAAGAACAGGGAGGGAGGTTATACGTTATAAGGGGAAAAATAACTTTAAAATGAATAAATGTATATTCACAGGCTGATGGGATTTAATGGAATTTTGAATGGCACCATTGTTGATACCATCCATTCCTATCGTTATTATTATTATTATTATTATTATTATTAGTAGTAGTAGTAGTAGTAGTATACCATAATAATTGATGTTGTTTTGTTATGGTGGTTTTGTTAAATACGTTTGTTTCATCTTGTCTGCTACAGAGCAAAGAGGATTGTGATAAGATTTATCATTTATAATATCATTATTTTGTTAAGATGTATTTAATTAGAGGTTGAAAAAAATGTTGGTTCTGTTTTGTTCTGTTCAATTAAAGACACTACTACTACAAAGTATTTGGAGTCCATCATTCCATAGAGAGAAAGATTATTCACAAGTGGAAAACATTTAAGACAGTTTTCAAATTTTCAAGGACTGAACTTCCCAACATGTTCACTCCGAGGTCAGAGAATGCACTGCTCAGAGAAACTGCATGAAAAAAATAAAAAAATACAGAAGAGACATATTTGACCCTACAGGCCTCGGCAAATATGCTAAATGTTGAAAGTTGATGGCAGTACAATTATAAAAAGACTGAATTTGTGTTTTAAAGAGCTGTGAGGAATAAACCTCTTTTCTTTAACAAGACCATGGCAGCACAGCTGCATCTGTACAAACCAAAAGACTTCTGGAACAATATCCTGTGGACAGACAAGACCAAAGTAGGCAAGTTTGTCCAAAATGCCAAACCCCATGTATGGGAAAAACTAAACAAAGCATATCAATCCAAGCAACTCATACAGACTGTCAAGCATGGTGGTGGAAGGATGATGATTTGGGCTTGTTTTGAAGACCACATGCAGGACCTGGAAACCTTGAAGTCTTTGAGTTGACTTCTGTAGTGTTGTCAAACAAACAAACAAACAAACAAACAAACAAAAAACTATCAGATACTAATCAATTCTAAAATTAGTTAGATATTAATTAGCACAAGTAATGATACTTAAATGGCTCTTTGTGATAAGCTGCTGGTTCATGGAAAGGACCAGCCGCTTCTACCCATTTTAAACGGGCACTGCAGCGGACAGCCCAACACCTGCAGCATCTCCCAGGAGAACCCTTTGTTTACAGTGTTGCCAACTAAGCAAGTTGGCAATATAATTAGCAAGTTTTTAGACCTCTCTAGCAGCACTTTTTTTTTTTTTTTGTGACTTTTCTGTTGTTATTGGGACTTTGAGACTGAAGTGAAAACATTTATCTACTATAGCCATTTGGCTAACTCTAGCACATTTACGTGATGTCTATTAATTTACAATTTTCCTGTTAAATATATATATATATATATATATATATATATATATATATATATACATATATATATATACATATATATATATATATATATAAAGAAAATACTTTATAATGAGTCGTGCTGCATGCCCCTCCCAAAACGTGCTCACCAGAGACTCATCCTCGAGCTGCAGAAAGAGCAGAGTTCTCATCTGCTCCATAACCAGCCTGAAAATGAATTGCATGAAGCTGCTACCGGCTGATTAGGCCCTGGCTTACAGTCTGACAGCCTTTGCAATTTAGACTGTAGATAAAAACATTTAAAAAGCTAATCTTTTTAAATGTTTTTTAATTAGTTTAGTTTTAAAAAGTAGATAATCTTAACTAGTTTGTTCTATTGTTTACTTGATCTTGTCTCATGTATTGTGAAGAAAAGGAAACTTATGTAAATAAGTACTAACTAGTAGTTAAAGTTTATTTTAGTTTTGTATTTTTTGCACTAAAGTAAGCAAACTGTCTGACAGCAGTGTATGAAGACTATCTCGGCACAAACAAATAGAGCTTTAAAATAATGTGTTTATTTTAAACTGTTAATATCTTTTTTTAATTTTGTTGTATTGTTAGTATTGTGTTGGTTTTTTGAGAAGTTCTGACTTTGACTAAAAGCATAGTACATTTTTTCCCTCTCTATAGTATTGAAAATAGTATCGAGCACCATCCTTAGTATCGGTATCGAGTTTGAAATGTTCATATCATGACAGCCCTACTCCTCTGTTAACCAAATATTCTAGAATCAAATATGAGGCTATCTGTGGCCAGACTGACAGTCAAACTGCAGACCTGATAGAAATCATTGGGCGGACCGAAAGAGAGCTGACCATAAAGTCAGCTACAAACCTTGAATGAACTAAAGCAATGTTAAAGACTGATTATGTCTTTCAGAAAACCTGGACAGGCCCAGATGATTTACAATTGAAAGACTATTTTCTTTTTCAGATGACTATATTGTTTTTTCCATTACAATAAAACAGGCGTACCAGCATATACAGTGTTCAGCCAAAATAACCAGTGACAACATATTGAGATGCATGCAAGAGATAATTAACAGCCCAGTAAGATTATATGTTTACATCTTTCTTCTCAGTTTAAAATGGATCAAATATTTGAAGTACCGCTGTGAACAAAATGTCAGTTTTAAAAATAAACCATTACTCTGTTGCGCTGAATATGTGGAATTTAAATTCACAGTGAAGCAAATCCAAAACTGCCGTCTTGTATTTAGTTATAAACCTTCAGCTTCCATATTGGGTCAAGTTGCAACAATGAAAACTACTAATCTTTAGCTCTCTGACACAACACCGCAAGAACTAATGTCTCTGCTGCCACAATATTACCACATACTGTCTAATATGAGGAGCACCAGGCTGGGTCAAACAGTGGAAGCCAGGCTACTGATTTCATTGGCAACGACATCAGATTTTTGTTCCAGCCACATTCTCCTCAGCTCTGGGCCACAAGATGAGTTAATGCCTCATTCATGGAAAATCAATTGGAGAGTGCTCTCTAGTGGATTTTAGTTGGAACAGCTAAAATAAGCCTTAACTTTCACTCTTTTGAGATTCAGTCCACATCCTTGTAAACAAACTGAGTTCATTATTAAAAAACAATCAGACAGTGACTGGATTACTGGTTTTTATAACTCCCATTTCCGTTTGCTCAGTGCAACTTTTAAAACCTAAATTCCAGTTATTTGGCTTATTCAGTAAGCCCATAAATGCTGGTCATCAATCTTTGTCTGAAAAGAAGGTGTCGTGCCAAGCAGCAACACAGCAGGATGCAGCATTATTGCCATGAAATTCAATAAGATACATTCACTTGCCTTTAGTGTTGTGTAACTGATGTGCATTTGTACTTTTGCCAAGTCAAATCTATCTGGCTCCAAAGAAGTCTCCCATCCATCGTGGATGATTGGTAAGACATTATTTCCATCTATTTTGGAAGATAAGTCTCTGCTGCCATTGTGTTAAAGCTGCACATTTCTCTGACCTTTGGTGTTTCTGCACACATGAGAAAGAATACAGCTGCAATACAGGAAACCAGAATCATCCACAGCAAGCTGCTTGTGATCACCTCGGCTCTGAAACAGCACAATGCATGAGATAAATCAAACTAAATGTCTCCAGAGACCAAGGAACACCCTCGCTTTTGGCGGGGTCGGGGAGGACTGATTGGATATTCCTGTACGTGTTTGAGTGTGCGCCTGTGTGTGTGTTTAGCTGCGTGGACAGTAGCAGTATTGCATGTTCATGGATTACCTTCCTTCCTGTCTGCTTTATGTTATTTCCAAGCTGAACTGGGCTGGACTTCCTGCTTTGGGAGCTAGGACTCTTTGAAGACGCATACTGAGTGTGCTCCCTGGAGGGTTGTCAGGATCAACCTTGGCTAACAAACACCTCAAAGGGGAGCAAACTCACCGGGCCAAACATTTCCTCAATCACTGAACAAACTTTTTGGCGTTTACTCTCCCAAGGCACAGGGGCACCAATTCCCAAAAGCTCACAGTGGGGACTTTGAGCTGCACAGAGGAATGGAGCACATGTCAGCACATACATAAAACACTGTGAAGGGCAGCACACATGCCATAGAACACATTCACAAATGCTTAAAGATAATACCCATCCACAAGCAAGTAAAAAAATGGACCAACTAATACATGAAAAAGAGGGAAAGTCACCATAATGGGCGTGCAGACAGTCTCACACACTTCATTTCCCTGCTGTTTTTACCAGCAGTGATGTAGGTAAAGAAGAACGGGTGTACAGAGGGAGGCATGATGATGACAGATGACTCCTGGTTTAACAGCAACATCCTGTTTGAGTGGAGAACTATTTTTGACTGTGACTGCACTATACAAATGATTAGCAGTGCAGGTAAAATATGGTAGCTCTGCAATACTGTAGTAGCCTGGGAAAGAAGTTTTCAAGCCAACAGGAAATCATATTAAAGTGTATTTGATAAGAAATATTAGAGAGCGGTAGAGCAAAGAGGTTGGAATACAGCAAGAGTCCACCAGATTTAAACCAGACATCTCTCGATTACAGGGTCACTGATTGTGAAGACATAGTGTTTTTAACTTTTCATGGTATATATATATATATGAAACATGATAGAAGAAGCCTTTTTTCAATTTTAATGCTCAGAAAAGCCGTGTCTTTGTTCAAATACAATAGACTAAATAAATTCACAAGTTAAATACCTTTCCTGATCTGTTATGAACTGTTTTGAGTCATCAAATTTCAGTTTATTTAGCTTAATGATCGCTTAATGTTACCTCTATCCAAAAAAACATCAGTCCTTTCCATTAAATTAATTAAAATATCATTTCTCACCACCTTAGTTGACCAAACTGTTTTCCAAAGTTTTCCAATTTACAAACATACAAGAGTTTTTCTGGAGCTTTCTGTGCATAATTAGCTATTATGCACATATAATTATGTTAAAAACTTATGAATATGCCATATTTATTACAAGTGTGCAACACTTATCTGCTGATAAAGCATATGTGATGCTTTTGAAAGCTCTAATAAATGATAACAAAGGGTCTAATTGAACTTTAAGTAATCCAGATGTCTCATATGAAATGGACTTAGTATGTTTTATTATTTTTCAGACAGTTATTTTACCTGGATATGAAAACTATCTCTAAGCAAAGATTAGATGTGAAATGGATGTTTTCTCTGATTCTAATGTGGCGTACACACCAAAAGTTATCTTGAGGCACTTTTATGATAGTGTCATGTTCTTTCCTGTTCACTATAATCCAATTCTGAAACAATTCAATAAACTATTGTATTCAAAATGAGTCATTTTTGTAATAACTGCATTCACATACACTAACAGTCAAACGTTTGGACACAATGGCTTTAAAGGAAGTGTGTCCAAACTTTTGACTGGTAGCGTAAACACACAATCTTCTCTTCAGAGGCTGACTGTGGAGAGGAAAATGTCCCTTTAACAGGCAGAAACTTCAACCAGTACAAGATTGGAAGTACACAAGTTCAAGCTCCTCTACTCTCTTCTTCTTCCTTTTCTCCCTTTATGATTTTCTCTTTTTATCTTCAGCTTTTAAATTGAAAATGATGCTAACATAGACTAAGATGCAAGACCACACTTCAACCACTCCTCTCATTAACTTGCAAACTTTCCTTTATTGGTCCTGGTTGACATATGTAACACTATTACCATCCATTCATTCTCCCTGTCCGGTTCCCTGATCCCTACCCCTTCCCCCCCTCTTTTTCAAAAATCATCTGGGTGTCCACGGTTTGTTCGGGATTTTCAACCTCCTGTGTCTTCTACCCCTAAGCCTCACTTCACAAGACCTAACAGATGAGCTAAATCAGAAGATCATATTTAACCGTACTTTACACTGTTGTGGTGTGGGGAGCATTATATGAGGGAAAATAACATTGCTGGTGGTATAAATTGAACTCTAGCCATGTTTGCACAGATAATTTCTTTATATTTTATTTAATAAAAGCAATTAAACTCACTGTAAAACTCTTACCATTAGAAAAATATTGCAAATGATGTCATCTTACTTGTAACAAACATTAATGTGGACAGATTGCCTTCTAACACTTAACATGCAGGTTGGTTTTATATCATTTCACTTTAAGTGTTTAGAAATTACTAGAAGTCATCACAGGTACCAGTATTCTTAACAGTAGTTTAAAGTGAAGGGTGTTAAAAACATGAGAAAGTAAAGCCTGTAAAGGCCTGAAACAGACATCTGCATGTTAGTTTTTGCAGATATTTGTATTTATGTGCTGAATTGTATGTGCATTAAAAATAATGTTGGATTGGCAGTGGCAGCATCCTCTGTATAATGACAGCATGTGAGCACTTTAGGGCTTCAGTCAGAGTGATGTTAGGGCTAATGCAACGTCTGCCCCGCCAAATCCACAGCAGACCAGAGCTCGATAAGACACAAAGTATCTGTGCTGTGAAAAAAATTGCCACTGACAGCCTCCATTAAGATAATTACCCAGTGTGTACACACGACGCACCAGTGAAATCCTACCGGGGTTCAGCGTGCGGCCAAGCAAACAGCAGAGGTAGGCATGATATCACATGTGGTCAAATATGCAGTGCCATAACAGGCACAAGAAAGCAAATGGCTATATTTAGCTGGCTGATGCTTTTACGATGATGGATACAATACCAAAAGAGTCAGCCCTCAATCAAAAATTAAAAAAAAAAAAAAAAAGGATGGAGAGGAAAGAAAATCCAGATGTCAACAGTAAAGTTTGTCCAGCTCCGGTTTGTGGCCACTGGAGCTTTGTGTATACCTATCCCTGCTAAAGACATTACGTCCTGCTGCTGCTCCGGGGGAGCTGCACAACAAAGCCAGAGAATTCTCGGAAGCCCTTCAATCAAGTTCTCCAGCATCACCCGTCTACTCTGTGGCTCCTTCTGGTAATTTGACAGGGTGGAAGTGAGGAAAAAGCTGAAGGTGTGAGCCTGTGGTGTTGTGTAATGACACATAGGAGTGCTTTTTTTTCAGTTTTTTTTAAGTTGAAACTTTTATTTCAACTTTTTATTTAGGGTCTGTCAGCTCATCAGCTCAATGACATACCCTAAAAAAAGTTTGTAAGTTTGACTGCTTTTTGTTCACTTAGTTTCTGAAACCAAATAACAAAACATACTATAGGAGCCAAATATGTTGTATTATGTTTTGTTTTTTTCCTTGATTTGGTCACTAGATGGTGCTGTGGGTTTATGTATACAGTGGGGATGGCAGCAGGTAGGGTTCAGGTGTGACCCGGAAGTGCTTACAGATTTTTGACCGCTGTGGTGGAGTGTGTACGAACGCTGGTGTAATGTAGCCTGTGGGATCACAAGAGTTGGACATTGTTTGCTATTCATCTGCCGAGAAGCAATTGACTTGTGATATTGGAAGCATGACGAAGCCTTGAATGGAGTTGCACACGCAATCAACAGGTGCAACATTAGCCACCTAGCGCGTCATTAACAAAGCAGCTACGGACTGACACCTCACTAGTGCCGCACAGGGCTGTAGTGATGGTGTGATGAAGCCTCGTGAATATCTCAAGTCTTTCTGTCCAATTGCTTTGCCAAACGTCTCATTACCCGAGTCCCCATTTAACAGCTCATTTGGTGGTAGTGACATCTGCTGGTCATTTGATGTTCAGCAGTCCTCCTGTCAAGCTATTTGTAATCTACACACCAGTAGATATGTAAATACAGAGATCCAGCTGTATTGCAAGTAATATGTTGTCTCCTATCTATATATACAGACAGCTATGTGTATATGTATTCATTCACATACTCATACATTTTCTATATTTTCACAGGTGTGTATGTACAAAATGGTGGCAGGAAGTGCTTGTTTCCAGAGAACTTTAGGACTTCACCACCCCACAGCGGAGTCACACAAACCCAAACCAGTGGTGCATTGAGGTGCTGAAGGAAAAACAGCATCTCTGTTGTTGGGAGTTTCCACAAAACAGACTTTAAAAATTTTAAATAATTTGTAATGAAGAACTTTCTGTGTTGGTGCCACGAGAAGCAAATAAACCCCAGACAAACTGAAAAGTGTGAAACCATTATTAATTTTTTTCTTTTACTTTTGTCTGATCTGAACCAGATCAGCTGTATTTCTGGTCAGATTTCATCAGTGACCCATGAGTGAAACTTTGTTGAAGAGTCTAAATTCAGATCCTGAATTAAAGAACAAAATCTGGTCAGAAACATGGCTGGATAGCTCACGATGAAGGTAAGTTGCTGCTTCCAGCAGAAGGACCCAGTTCAGTTCCTCTGGGTGGCAGGCTCACAGAGGGAAGTCTTTGTTTTTAAGGCCAACGAGGCAAAGATAATAAGTGAAAAACTTTTAAGAAGTCTTCCACTGTGTCTAGAAGAATAGCTCACCCTGTTGGGTGAAGACTTAGAGTATCTGAGGAACTGTGATCAAACACTGATGTGAAAACTTTTCAGCTTTGAATCCTAAATGAAAGAGTAAGAAATGCTCTGAGGACAGTTAGAGCAGGTGAGTGGATAGCTCAGGGTGAAGGGGAACTAGCTGAAGATCAAGAAGTTGCAGGTTCGACTCCAGTTTGACCCGTAGTGAAATAACTTTAATGTTTGTCAGAATCCCATTTAAAGTAAAGAGTGAAAAGCTTTAACAGGAAAGCATTGCTTGTCTGGAAGAATAGCTCAGGCTGTTAGGAGAATGCGCTGCGGTGTGGATGACGTGGTATCAAACCTTATGATTCACCAGATTAGTTTTCAGGCCCAAGGGCCAAAATGAAAAGATAAAAGCGCCAAGAGAACATGCACCAGTGTGAAGGGTGCTTGGTGGCGTGGTGGGGTTGGCAGAGAACCGTAAGTCGCCAGTGGCGCAGCGTCTAGTTCGAATCCTGCCCGTTGCCGGTACCTGGATCATAAAACCATCCCGCTTCGGTGGCTTGGGGAGGGGGCCGTGTCCCCTCCCCGTATTCTGGGGCGATAACATGCAGGGGTTATAAATCATGAACACAAACCTGGCTAGAATTTTACTGGAATCATGAGTGGCATGCCTCAATTAAATATGACATATTACAACTTGCATGAGACTAGACAGGAAGAAGCACAACTTTAGCATCAACAAACTTCAACACAAGGAGGAGAGAACAGTTGAGTATGAATTATAGTACGCCATATTAGATTCTAGTGCAAGCACTCACTAGTACTTTACTGCACATGTTGGAAGAAAATGTTGAGTGGCTATTACTAACCCAAGTAGTGCAACTTTTTCCTGGTAGTTTTGGAACTATGGACCATAGAAACTAGGGAAACTAGGTAGGGTAGGTAAAAGCAACGCTTTGCAAACAGCAAGTAAATAATTAGTAACAAAAGAATAGTTTATGTACTGTATACCAGCAAAAGTAGAAATTCATAGATGGACTGACCAGATCTGTCATTAGGTCATGTGATTAGGTAATTTTCCCCTAATCACAGCCGCTCTATACAGTGGGGATATATCAATGTATGATGACACCTGTGGTACAACCCTTTTAACAGAGGTACAAGCACATACATAGGAGGACCCTACTCTGTCCTACCCCTACCCCACTCCAGGCCTGTATGTGTATTTAAGTCAACAAGTCATGTACATCGTATGATACATCATTCCAGACCTGGGGCATATCCTATCCCCTTCCTTCCCACATTCGCCATTTACATCATTATTCCAAGCACATACATATCATTCTATCACAGGTGTCATCTGTGTTGATATAACCCTACTTTAAAATATCCTATATCAAGGGGGGAAGTTAACTCCCCCTTGTGTTCTGGCGTCCTGGCTCCCCCTTGCCGTAGCATTTAGCGGCCTCACAATCAGATTTGAACTCTGGTCTCCCGAGTGGGAGGTGGAAGCCCCGCCAGCTGAGCTAGTCAGCGGCTCAGTACGATGGGCTGATAGTTCCAATAAATTTCTCTTCGGTAGTCCCACTCAGGAATTAAAGACATTTCTGAGGGAGTTACTTCTGTTGTTACACTGGGGACTTGAACCCAGGTCTCCTAGACCAAAACCCACTGAGGTAACCATTACATTACCTCTCCTCTACCAAATCACTGCTCTCAGCTGCATCATAGGTATCACATGGTTGCTCATCAAAATACTCAGTTGTGCCAAGCATGCTGGAGTTGCTGTCTGTTGATACATGAATGAAAACACTATGAAAGACACTTTTAAGGCTTTGACTTGCGTTTGACAAGTCATAGTTGTGGACTTTGAGGAGCTGATGGGTGTTGTTTGTTAAAATGAGTAGTCGGTGTGTTAAGAGCTGTAGACTCATTTCTTTGCTGTATGAATAAGCAAACAAAGTCATGTGTGTATGGCTTGTGTAAAAGACTGGATGAAACAATGCTTTACATGAACCTTTATATTATTTTTGACCTGATTTTAGGAGTAAATTTAGGAGAACAGAAACAAGGTTACTTGTACATGTTATTGTTTAACATTAATTATTGATCTGTTATTAAGAAAGTACAGAAACTCACATTTATATGTCATTGTGGTTAGTATGTCCCCATTTTCCTCATGTTGAGAGGCACCATTAACCCACAACAAGTTGAACCTTTTCCAGGGAACTGCTGCAGAGCTCTCCAGGGAAACCTCTGGTATTTATGCAGACGATGATGTTGGCACCATAACTTATCTTTGTATATTTATCATGTTTTTAGACTCATTATTCAAACTGTGGCATCTCCAGTTGTAAACAGATAACAGGTGATGGTCTGATCCATCCTTTCTTTTAAAACGGTAAACGGACTTGTACTTATATAGCGCTTTTCCAGTCAGTTTAACCGCTCAAAGCGCTTTACACTACTTATCACATTCACACCCCGATAGGCACATCGGGAGGCAACGTGGAATTAAGTGTCTTGCCCAAGGACACTTCGGCATGTAGTCAGTGGAAGCCTGGAATCGATCCACCGACCTTCCGGTCAAAAGATGACTGCTCTTCCTCCTGAGCTACATCCGCCACCTGAATGATGCTGCCATGTTCTTTTTTTAAGAAAGGAATCTTTCTGCTGTAAATCTTTTAAACATGGTCATGCTCAATTCCATTCCATTATGAAGGTACAAAACCTCCAGTGTGTACCTTAAAAGACACTATTTTCCTACTTTCAAGAATATTGTGATTAGACTGGCAAAAACACAATTGAATGAATGAATAAATGTTTGAGCACGCCAAGTTTGAATCTGCTGTCTCACTCGAACTTTGTCACCTACAGCAAGGCAAGGCCAATTTATTTGTATAGCACATTTCATGTACAAGACAATTCAAAGTGCTTTACACAAAACATTAAAACATTACAGCAATTGATTACATAAAAACAGAAAGAAAGAAAGACAAAAAGTTCAGATAAGGTAATAAAGTTAAGATTTCAGCGTAAAAGAACCACATGTAGATCTGGACTTCTAAATGATCTGGATGACCTGAGGGTTCTGGTAGGTTCATACTGGGTCAAGAGGTCACTGATGTATTTTAGTTCTAAACCATTCAGAGCTTTATAAACCAGCAGCAGAACTTTAAAGTCTATTCTCTGACGAACAGGCAGCCAGTGCAAGGACCTCAGAGCTGGACTGATGTGGTCCACTTTCTTGGTCTAAGTGAGGACTCGAGCAGCATAGTTCTGTATAAGTTGCAGGTGTCTAAGTGACATTTTTCCATCATCTGCATTCCAACATGTGTCATTAATGACTTTGGTCAGAGCATCTCAGTGCTGTGGTGCCGTCTAAAACCTGACTGGAAGACATCAAAGCAGTTGTTTTGTGTTAAAAAGTCATTTAGTTGATGAAAGATAACTTTTTCAGTTATCTTACTTAGAAAAGGAAGATTTGAGATTGGTCTGTAGCTGCTCATTTGTGATTGTCCCTTTTTAGAAGAGGTTTGATTACAGCTGTTTTTAGTAACTGTGCTACTTACCTGCCTCCGTCCCTTTCTTACCTCGCTGCTTAGAACACCTGTTGTTCTCACTCCACCTACCTTTTACAAAATAAAAAATATTTAATGCACATCTGTTAGAAATAATTCAGTGCAGCAGCAGGATGCAACAAAACAGTGATTTAATAATACAGCTGATGCAGATTTTAAAATAATTTTTAAAATGATGGCTTTTTGTTGGGAAATAGGATAAGGGGATTGTGGCAAGCTGCTTGCAGGAAAACACAGCTGCCTTTACTGACATGATGGCTAAACTTTAAAACCACCAGGTGCAGGTAATTGTCATTGCTTGATTGCAGAACACTGCTGGTCCAATCAGACATTCTGAAGAAGAGCAAGCACCAATCCTGAATAAGGACCTTTACATGCTCATTTACATACTGAAAAAAATACAGAATCAGCTTTACAATCATCAAATTGAACCTGTGCACCCCATTTATTCCTGGATGACATTTTTCACCCTGTAGTTGTGTAAAAAAAAAAAAAAAGACTAATTTTATTGTAAAGTTTATAACTATAATTTTTTGGAGGTCGATTGGGAGAACAAAATTTTAAATTTGGGAGAACATAATTTAAAAAATTATGCATATATATCACACTGTGTGCCTGGAAAAGTCAGCCTTGGATTATCGTCCAACAATAATACCAAACAATAGTAGTTATACAAAAATCTAACTTGGTGCAGATCTTTGACTTGGACTGGATTATTTTACATTGTTTAACAGGATCTCTGCTCTTCTCTGTTTCTCCACATATGTGGGTCAGATTGTGGTTTCCAAAATCATCATCCTGCCCTCCAACATCCTGTTCAGCTTACTTGTCACCTCTCTGGATGAGCTATACTTTATTTCCAATATTTTTTTTTTCTCTCTTCCCATGGCTGTGTGTTAACCACAATAAGCCCCACCTCCTCCTCTCCCAGCCTCCACACCAACACAACATCCCTCCTGGAAGAGGAAAATGGTCCCCCATCACTTTCACTTTGAACTGAGCTGAACCAGACGCTGCTCACTGAGTGTTGTATAACGTGATGATGAAGCCTGGGTGGCGTGGTCGTGTATCTAATGCAACCGTATTCTCCCTCAAGGGGTTTCTCAGGGATGTTTTGCAACCACACTATGAGAGACATAAAAACACAATGCTGTACACAGGGCCAATGACTAAAAATATTATGAACAATTAGTATTTTTGGTCCTTTTTAATTCACCTCTTGGCTTGCACTACATCATCACTGATACATCTTTTAAATAATTTGTTATTTAAATAAACTACATTTTTTAATGTAATAACTTACATGGAAAGGACTGTTTTCATGTGGGTTTGTTTTCTGCATGTATTCTTAAATGAGACCACTAGTTTCAACACAAGGAATAACATGCAGTTATTCTGCCAGTGGTTGTGTTTCATTACTTTTATAGTAAAAATAAATATCTACAAACAGATTTTATACATAATTTAAATGCATAAGAGACCTGTTTGGGTCTGATGACAGCCATATCGTGTGTGCCATATCATGTCTCGACTTTTTATCCAACACTGCCATCTACCCACAGTAGAGGGAATTGCATTTAGATAACAGAGCTTTTCTCTCACTCAGTACAACCTGGTGTGCATTTGTTTCATTTGGACCGTGACTGACTTGATATATGATGACCAGTGATGAAATATAGCTTGTAACGATACGCAGCAGTTTAACCTGGCAGCCAGGGCTTCATTCTACGTGGTAGAGATCACATGTGGACTAATTTACAAGCCTCTTTTGGATGTCACTGTATTATGTCTTTTTTGCTGAAGGCTTTAGAAAAATGTGACCAGTAAGAGACATTTCAGAATCTTGTTGCAGAATTTTTAGATACATGCAATAAACCTGCAGCTTAAAACCAGCAGCTCTAATGAAATTTTACATGTCATCTCCTGCTTTATTTTTGGTGTCTGTGTTACTAACATCAAATGACGATGCCACCATGTAATGGGTCTTCTCCACACTTTACCAAGCTTTCCCATCACTTTTATCTCATTATTTGTGCACTGATTTGGCTAACTGTCTGAGCAAAAGCAGGCAGCTGCTTTCAATGAAAACCATTAAAACTTTTTCACTACCAGAAGGATGTAAAATAAAGAAACAAACAGTGTGTAGAGTCCAAAAACAGAACAGAAAATATTCTTCATACATTTTTATACTGTTTACAAATTGTCTCTGTTGTCCCCAAGTGGCAAAAATTTACTGCAGCTTTAAAGTCCATCAATAAGCCATAAGAAGACATCATTTTCTTCCCTCTCTCTGAGAGTTGCACATGCACGAATAAAAAAAAACTATAGTGAGACATCGGCTGTGTCCAAATGTCCGCCCTACTCCCTAACCCCTTGTTCACTACATAGGACTGCACTACATAGTGCACTTGTTCTCTTGGCGATTCGGACACGAAGCTGCCTATTTTTTCCTCGCCGCAAACCACGTGACTACCACCGTCACCACGGCAACCACAACCCGCATCAAGATGACATTCCAAATCCAATCCAAAGTTGTGTGTAAATATTTTTATGTTTTATTCTTTGTTTGTTTGCTTGTAGGTAATTTCGCCATGTTGAGCTTCTGCCCGCAATGCATTGTGGTCTATACTGACCCCTCTAGTGACTATCGATGCTCACTACTTTTCAAGATGCATTGTGGGTAATTTTGAGTGCCCTTCCTTTTTCTCTCTTTTCTCCATGGGCCGTGTCCGAATGTGCACCCTACTCCCTACATAATGCCCTATATAGGGGTCACGCCATTTTGTCGGAGTGTCCGAATGTCCAGAGAGAAACAAAGCGGACCACGGAAGTACATCTGCAATGCTCGAACATTTAGAGAGGAGGCACGTTGAACTTACATAACAACCTCATGCAAGATTTCAAAGTTGAAAGTGAAATAAGATCCATTTATAATAATTATGACATACATGATCCGATTGGTCGACTAGTCGTTTTAATAGTCGATGACTAATCGACTATCAGAATAGTCATTAGTTGCAGCCCTAGATATATATATATATATATATATATATATATATATATATGTATATATAGACATAATTAATTCCTTAATTTGTTATAAATGATGCTCCAGTGTATTCTATGTTAAAAGAGATAATAAAGACAGGACTGTGGAGAATGGGACCAGCTTTTATTATGCCTGCCACTTGCAGTTCCTTTTAAAATCATTTTAAAAGTTAAGGCAATGTATGATATGAATGGTTACTCAACTAAAAATAATCTTTTCATGCCTTAAACTTGATATAATAATGGGAAACACTTTCTATTGTTCGTGATTCTGAAACATAGGAAGTAAAACATTCACACCCACAGGGTCAAAATGGTTTGAACAAGTTCGGTAAATTAAATTTAATAAGCATTGTTCAGAAAATTTTGGAATCAGATAAATTTATATTGAACCACCTTGAAACACTGCAGCAAATTTAGTAAAGGTTGACCCCTTGGCACAAAAAGTGGACCTCTTTTCAGTGAACTTTTCATTTTAATGAAACAAAAAAAGGTTGTAAATGTTTGTGGGACACTAGGGACCCAAGTCTGGTCCAGTTCTTTGAGTTGCTCTTGCCAGGTGATTTTACAAGCCCCTGCGAAGACAGATCTGACAGGAGAAAATGAGGAAGAGAGAGCAAGGCAGAGCAAAATGGAGAGAGATGACAGAGTACCTTAACATGTGCCAAAGAGAATAGGAGGTCTTCTGGAGGCCAGAACTAAACCCGGGCCAGAGTAAAGGCTCTGTTGTGACCTTTCTGTTCCCAAAAGGGAGTGAAAGTGATGGCTGCATGTCAAACAGGGAAAGAAGGAGTAGTTAAACTCCTACATCTTCAACTCCTGCAGGTCAGGTGCACTGCGGAGGCCTGGGGTATATCAAATCAAAGCCTGAGCCTGAATAGTGCTGAGTTTGCTTGTTCTGCCAAACTCCTGTTGACATGCTGTTCGGTGCCAGCAAAAACATTTAAGCTCTTTTTACTGACCCCACGAACAATGACCTATGAAAATTTTTCCAAATACATATTTCAAGCAAAGCACAGAGAAAAAGAGGAAATGGAAAATAGACTGACAATCATTTCTGGCAGAAGAAGAAAAAGGATCCATCACGGATCTCCAGCGCTCGCCCATCAGCTGGATGCCGATGCATCTTTCTGACAGTGATTGAAGGTAGCAAAGATAGTCGTGCATCACAGTTTGAGAGATTCCTTTATTTAAATGTGGATTACAGTCTCTAAGGAGAAAAATATATTTTTTACTGGTTTGCAACAGAAATGCAGCAGACTAAATAAATGGCACATGGTTGAAGACCGGTGAATTATTTACAAGGCCTTGCATTTAAGTTTAAAACAATTGAAACTGCAGCAAAAATCATTACAATATTGCACAATTTGTACAATACCACAAAATCTATTTTGGGAATGATGGACAAGTTAGCCAACAATTACATAAATGTTGGAGAAAAAGTTTCAAACTTCTGCAGTGACCCACTCTGTGACAGACAGCAGCAATCTTCATGAGATACTACCACTACTGCTCGAACAGCCAAGAAATGAGCGTTGAATTTATAAATTTATAACCCATTTTTAATGCCAAAGTTAGTTATTAAATGTTTTAAAGCGATCTTTGTCTGAAGGCTTTAAATGCTGCTTTTAAATGTGAATCTAAAACAACTATGTGGAAACTAGAGGAAAGATGAGGGGACCCCACCAGCCATGAAGATGAGGTTCTACATGACTGATATACTCCCCAACAGACTGCAATAATTTCCAACAAGAACTAAAGCCCCAAATCGCTCAACAAACAAGATCAACTATTTTCTAATGAAGTCTGAGAGAACGCAGTCATCCTGTAACAATCACACAGCCCAACATGCAGGACAAAGAAGAGGTTTTAAACATGTGGAATCTGGTGTACAGATTTCTTTTATCACCATCATTATTCCATCTGCTGACACTGAAAGAGTTTCATTAACCACACCCGCATCTGTTTGGCAGGTGTTGCTGCATTTAAAGCTGCAACAGTGAAACCTTAATGTTTGATGCATAAAAGGGCTCTCACCATTATGAGCTTAATGCCAAACATTGAAGGGTTTAAGTCTTGGCACAACCGATACCAAGAAAACGCCAACTTCTTTTTCCAGAATATTTATATATTTTTACTCTTTTTCTTGTTTTGTTATATTTTTGTTTTGTTTATTTGTTTTCTTGTAAGCACTTTGCAATATTATGAAGAGAAATCTAAATAAGTTTATATATGATAAATTGTGTTCATGTAACAGCCAAATCTAGACCATGTTTTACAGCATTCATGTTAAAAAATTTAAATATCCCAGCAGAAATCACATTCACATAGAGAATAAATGTATTTGCCTGAATTTTAGGTAAATTTGATCAAAGCACAAGTGAGTTTTGACACACCATTACTACCACTCTAGCTGGCAGAAAAAAACAGGTCCTCAGACTCCATGTTAGCTCATTTTGGACTTGATGAAATCATTTTTAAAATCTGGTTTGTGCTCAGTTACATCAGCCAGCTGTCTATTTACTTACTTATTAGAATTAGTATAAAATAGATAATGTGAAGCCTCCACATGTATTTATTAATATATGAACCATGAGACGTTTTTGTGTCACAGCAGGCAAAGAAGGGAAAAGTCATTGCACGTGAGATATGAACTTCATTCTTTTACATGACAGTGTGAACCACACCCTCCTACCTCTTTGTGTTTCTGAAAATGACAAAAGTTAAACCAATATAACATTTGTGACTATTTGACATAATGAAAAAATGAACTTGTTGCAATTTACAAACTGAAACTAGGGGATCTCATGGTTTTGATTCTTGAAAACATAATGATTTCATCTTTTTTTGATCATGTCAGACAGTCCTATATATTAAAAAAAACATTGGTGTGTTTTGCTTTTTGAATATGTGGAGAAATAAATTAATAAGCTGATATAAATAACTATTTCTTAAAGCTATTTTTGTTTTAGCATTCCAAATAAAGTCAAACAAAAAGGACAACAGGAGCTGGGTGTTATGGTCTGGGACCGTAGTAAGGAAGGGAACCCAAATGCAGAACACACACAGTTGCAGGAGGGAATGAACAGTGTTTAATAACAACAGAAGGGGAAGGCTTGGTCCAGGTCCGGGAAACTCTTCCTAGGAAAGGGCAGTAGGGTTAGCGTGGGTGTTGACAAGAGGTTTTGGAAATGAGAGCAAGATCTACGGCTTACTATGATCCAGTGGTGGTATGATGGTGGTGGGGTAAAGCCAGGGAATGAGCTCTAGTTGTGATGAATGAGTTAGGTGGCAGACAGGGTGAGCAGGCAGGCACAAACGGCAGGTGATGAACTGGCAGAAAGAGAAGTCCTGGTCCAGAATTGCTTGTTAGTCCCAAGGTGAGAATATCAAGGTGCACACAGTAAAGAGAGACAATCTGGCAAAGACTGGAGCTTCTGCTTGTCCCTAAATAGCAGGGAGTTGAGCAGGATAATGAGCCGGATGATGAGCTGCAGGTGGTGTCAATTGAAGCTCCAGACTCCGCCCCGAGTCCCCATGGCAACCTGCTCCACCCTACCTGCAAACCCAGACACACACACATAGCACAACCATGACACTGGGTTTATGTTATTCATATACATTTCTAATATGCTTTAAGTTATAAACCAGCTACATTAATGGAGGATTCCTCAAAATATTCTCCTCCACTAAATTTTACATGATAAAAGTGAACTTAATTTAGCGTCTTCACCACCAGACACACAACTAAATATGCCCCTGATTTTCCACTTCAAACCTTTAATGCACCTCTGTCATAAATCCACACAGTTTGAAATCCTGAGCAAAACTTAAAATCCTTATGAGACATGGCATGATTTTTAATAGCATAGTTTTATTTAAAATTAAATTGTGACCTTCTGGTTTATTGTCAGTTATCAGTTAAAAACCCTGAATCTCTGAACGGGGATGCATTAGTAGCACAGAACTAGTAACTGCATAATCATCCATGCTGAAAGGTATATACGGGTGTTACAGCAGCACATTCTCCCAAATGAACAATGACTTTTTCAAATGAAATAAAGTCAAATTTTATGTATGTAATATTTTTCATACAAAAAAGCAGTGTTTTACTTTGCTAATTAAAAAAAATACAAGCTTTCACATACACACACATACAAAAAAGATACTAAAACATTCATACTCTCTCACACTCTCATACACAAAACACATAATGCACATTATTTATGTTTTTGCACAAACATAAACTCCAAGCTTTGAGGGAGCAATATCTTACAATCACCTTTTTTCAGGGAAGGCCTTGCATCTCTCAACAAGACGATGCTAAACTATACGCTTCATCTATCACAACACCACGGCATCGTAGTAGACCTGACTGACCTGCCTGCTGTTCAGACCTTTCACCATAACAATTACTACATCTCGAGTCCAAAAAGAATTGAACACCGTTCCTCTGCCAAAGGTCCAGCAGCTGGTCTCCCTCAGTTCCCTGATGTTTACATACGGCTTTGAAAAGAAGAAGGGATGCTACAGTCTGAGGTAAAATGCATTTCAAAAACTCCAGTGCAGTTGTCACAGATTTTTGTGAATAAGCAGGAATTTTTTCTATGTATAGTGTCATAACCCTGATCTTTCTGACACCCAGCATCCTCTGTTGCTGCCACTGGGAGCAGCCACATCCAACAACCTTGACACCGCCAGAACCCGGTCTCACGATGCTCGGAGAGGAGCCCCGTGTTTGCATTTTCTTGTCTCTCCTCATGAGAGCTTGACCCAAATTACACCACCCATGTGTTGCTTACTCTCCCACATCTGCATCCAATTGACGACAAACCACCCGAGACCATGACCACTTATTATTCATAGACATTGAGTTACTTTCCTGCTTTCCACCAATCCAGTTACGTCATATTTGTTTATGCTGTGTGACAACGAGCCCCTGCCGGCTGAAAAGGTCACATTGTGAAACTTTTGGTTTATTGGGTTCCCGCTTCTGTTAGATTATCCTGAATTACAAATAAATATAAAAAGAGTGATTTTGTTTTGGAGCTTTGCTGTGCTGATAGGTAACAGTGTTCATATCCTTATAAGTGAAGACTCCTGGAAAGTGGGCAGGGAGAGTTGTCTTCTGTCTGTCCACAAGTTGGAGCTGTATGACCATGGAGCTCATTTCATTTTCAGCCGTCTAACCTGAGCCAGCTTCACTCCTTCCTCCTCCTCCTGCTCAAATCCAGCTCATCAATCATGTATGACCACAGATGCCATACATTGCTCAGAGTATTTACAGAATCCTGCCATGTTAAATATGCTGGCTGGATATCAAACCTGCTCCACAGGTGCCATTTGGACTGAATTTCCTGCAGCAGATTAGTGCCTTTTTTCTTCACATCCCACAGTACACAGATGGATTGTTGTAGCTTTTGGACAAAGAGCAGTTTGAACTGATCTAGTAAAAGGACTATGTTGTGACCTGGTCAAGCTCTTACAGGACTGTCTCTAGAGTGAACTTGGATGTGGTGTGTTTGGAAATCTTTCACATAAGGCAAATTCTGTCTCAACACTCGTGAATCTCTGAGCTTCTCGCTGGAGGACAATTTAACATCCATCAATAAACAGAAGTCAGCAGTGTGTTTGCAAGTGTGCGCGCAGAAGTGCGTAAGGAAAGTTGTGGGGTGGGAAATGTACGTTATCAGTGTGTGTGACAGCTTGGAGCGCTTGTGTGTCAGTACGTAGCACAGTTCAAGCCTTAAAGCACATCTTGTTTAGTTAAGCATCAGCGTTTCTGTGCTGTTGCGTCGACCTTCCCTCCCGACTGCTCATCACTCAGCTGCAAACAGCTGGGGAGAAATAAAACTGATTCAAACACACCCACACACACACATCAGTCAGCGAACAGGTTTGTGCATACAAATGTGTGTATGTGCACACACATAAACAAATAAAATGGGATGTGCTCGCATCAATTGATCATAAATGACAACCCCCTCCTATGCAGTTAAATCACTCTTCTCTACACCATTGAATTTGAATAGGCGTGGCAGTCAGGGCCACTAAACGACTCTTAGTGCAGCGTGTCCACTGTTGGCCCAGAATTTGACGAATTCTGCAGACATTCTGTGCTGATATGACTCACTGAAACAAAACAATCACACTCATTTTATACAGGGCCTTGATACTGATCTAAAAGCTAGCGTTTTTAGGTCTCAGCTTGCATTGTTATCATTTCTATGACAGCTTATATATATTCTAAAACTCAGGTCCAATAAACAGAAAAAGTTGGTGCTGAGAAAGTTACAAAGAGGGTATTTATGTAGAGTCCAGCTTTGCTTTTACCTTCTCCATAACTTCGCTCTGTTCTACCTACTTTCCATTTACTTTAGTGCAAAATAAACACACCTTAGGAATGTTATCCCAAACCTACTAATTTGCTTTCATTACATTAATATTTTTCTGTTGAAATTGCCCTTTTCCCTTCCCTACTGCTCTTGTTTATTTTCTTTTTTTCCCTCCCTCTGTGCTCCTCCTTCCCTCTTTTGCTTTCACTATTAGCACACAATTAAGGGTGATTAGTTGTCAGACGGATGCCCTACATTTCCTGTGTGTGGGAGTTTGTGTGTGTTTTGCTGTGTTGTCTCTCAGTGTAGTTGAGCAAAGAGAACGGAGTCATATGTTAAGTAAACTGGCAGAACCCACTCATTTTAAAATGAAGGAAAAAACAGAAAGTAAATTAAGGCAGTCGTGCCTTTGCTGTTTAAATAAAAAAAACAAAAAAGGTCCAACAGCTGCATTTATAATAGTGTGTTTCCTGGACATTTTAAGGTTGGAAATTAGAAAAGCCTGTTGGAAAAAAAAGAACAAAACTAAACAAATGTCAGTCATCCATTTATCTGTAGGCTACTTGTTTAATGCTGTTCAGGTTTGTAGGGGCCCTATAGCCTTTAGCAGCTGCCATCAGATGAGAGGTGACGGTGCTAACCATCACACCACCGTGCAGCCCAATAAGCAAGTCATAAAATTTTATTTTTTTTAAGCCATTGCTAAACTTGTTTAATTAGCCAAGTTTCTTCATAGTCAGTTCTCCATATGTACATACAGAGACTGAAATGGCCAATTGCCATTAGGGAAGATTAAAACACTTGTGAACCTGTGAACCTGATAAAAGAATAGGTTGTATTTCTTTAAGTAGAGGTGCATGATTTATTTATGAGTTATCAGTCTTACCTGCAGCAGGTGTGCTGTTTGGAGAGGCTAAATCTAAAAGCAAAGCTAGCTTAAAGCCACTACAAAGTAGCTCCAAGAAAAGAAACTGTTCAACAAGACAAACAAAACAAACTACACAATACAACTGCCATGTTAGCTGCTATAGTTTTATTTTAGGTATGAGTTGTTGTAGATAGATCAAAAAGAAAAATAAGTTGTCTTTTTGTAGGCCCTGTTTTGAGTCGGTTTTAGCTTTAGCTGGCCTGTCTGGAAAACTTCCAATAAATTGAGTTTAAAATGCTCCAGTTTAACTGCAGGTAAAACAGTGACTATTCACAATTAATACACAACCCCAGTTAAAATGAATATCTTAAACAGAACTAATTCTAAAACAAAAAATCAATTCACAGGTGAAACATAGCCTCGTACGACCACCTGCTAACATCATGTAGCCAAGCTTATTCTCTCCAACCTGGCTATGGCAGCTGGCATTTTTTATTTGGAGACATTTATGGAATTTGTTTCATATTCAATTAACAACTAGGTGAAAATATGACTAATAACTGTGTTATCTGTTGTGTTTCTATGTTTTTATATGTTAAAGACTTGCTGTGCAAACGGGAGGAAGCAGCAAAAAGTGTGACACAACACTGGTTCATCCCTTGAGTTAGGTGACCTTTTTATGCTTAAATCAGTGGTGGGGAATCCTGGTACTTGAGGGATGCAGTCCTGCAGGTTTTCTATGTTTCCCTGCCACAACAAATCTGTTTCAAATCAAATGGATCCAACAGCCTATCAAGATCTTAATTTGAATCCGATGTGTTGGAGCAGGGGCACATGGAAAACTTGCAGGACGAAGGCCAAGGTTTCCCAGCACTGGCTTAAATGAGACATATATCAGAGTTAAGTGGCTCTACAAACAAAAATTAGCTAAAAAAAAGAAAGCAGCCAACATTCAAACAAAACCTTTGGCTCAAGATCAATTAGAAAGATTACAAAAAGGTCTGGCAGCTTGGCAACAAAATTTGAAAAGATGAAACTCAAGACTATTTCAGAGTCAGGAAGATTGGAGCATGTCGTAAAAGCTTTTACTCTTATGTTAACTGAGCTGAAGTGGTATATACATCACAAAATAAAAAAAAGAAGTCTTGCTACATGTTTTATTTTCATTGCATCTTCATATCTTATTACAGCTGAGCTGCAGACAGTTCAACCAGATAAACTTCATCAATAATCTGAGATTAAATAGTTTATTAAAACACGAAGAAAGTTCTGGCACAGACTCATAGTCCATGGACAGTAGATGTTCTACCGGTGGGCGTCTAAGCCTGCACCAGGTCTGAGCTCTGAGTCATCTGGTGGTAGGTGGTGTTTGTGAAATGAGCAAAAGAGGCAATGGGGGGAAGCAGTGAATTTTAAATAAGAGGAGACATAATGTATGAATGTGTGCAGTGGTGTAATGAATGAGACAGTGGGAAGCAGGAGGATAGACTGGATGGGATGAGCGTGGGAGGATCGAATTTAATCTCATTGCTAAACCACAGTCAGCATTCATCTTTTAAAAAGTAAATTTTTAAAAGCTGAAATAAATGAATTGAACAACAAACAATCCATACACATCAAACAACCATCATTATATTTCAAACCAAACTCATATTTTTAATTGTATTTCTAGACCTGATGTGAATCCATCATGTGTCCGTTTGTTGGCTCTGCAAACACAAAATCCATAGTTAGTTTAAATCGAATTTGTTTATATATCATACACAGGGGTCAAAATACAATGAAATGTTATGAAAGAAGAAGTCAACAACACTAAAACTATAAATGGGTTATACCCACACTTTACCTGTCGATACGGTAAGATTAGTAAACTCTTTCACACCTATAGGCCCCAAATCTGGGACTGGTAAACATTACTCATCAATCACAGAACTTAACAATCCACGTATTAGACAGATTATAGTGATGAGGCACATCAAAATAAACAGCAGAACCTGGGCTAAAAATCACAAAAACTTCCTTAAAATGCTCCAAATACAACTCAAATTATAACTAAATTAAATACAACATCTTCAGCATACGTAGGGGGACAGTATAACAACCCACATGCAACATTTCTGGCTCCACAGACATTTTACTGATGTCTTGGTCACCCAAATCTACCAATCGGTTGCTAAGTTATAGGCAAGCGTATTCACATAGAGCCAGGTAGTGTCACACTGACAATTAGGCACAGTTACGCAGAGCACACAGCTAGAGGGCACGACACAAGAGATTTGAGGCTGTTGTCTGTAGATTTTGCTGTACATTGTTTAAGAAAGGTGTTAGGTGTTATTGAACACCATCAGTGATATAAAAATGAAATATATAGTTTTGCACATGAGAAAATGCAGATGGCACATATGAAACCAAAATGAGCCAAAATTAGTTTTTTTAAAAAACCTTGCCTAGATTTTCTTAACTAAAACATCTCTAATTTTGTTCTGCTTCACTTTAGAAGAGCAGACCTTTGCAGAGATAATGTCCACAATTTGTACTTAGATTTGGTAGAGATGTAGAGCGCCTGGTGGATCATTCCAAAGAGTTGCTGATCTTGAAAGTGTTTTATTTAGGCCAGGTTTGCATTTTTGCTGTGGTCAATTTATTTTTCACCAGGAACGTTCAGTGTGCATTAATATATTTTTTTAAGGGCAGTGTGAAATATAAATAAAATCAAGATCATTAGTATCTAAAATAAATGTTTTTAAAACAATAATAAAAACAATAATACGTTAAAATGTTGAATTAAACAAAAATAAGATAAAATAAATCTTTTAGAAATGATTAAATAATTTAGCTACAGATTATTATAAGATTATTCAAATTTATTAAATGGAAAATTTAAAAATGTATATGTAATAGTAATATGATAAATATAATAAAACATAATCTGAACAACATCTGTTGGGCTACCATAATCACCATAATCACACAAAACGAGTACATGTGGCTAGGCTTCACATGCAAGTTGATTGCTTAAAAGTCTCAGTGAAAACAAATGCTGTGTTTTGTATCAGCTGAGTGGTATCTTGATACACAAAAAAGTATCAAATCCTATATTTTGACCAGCTGATATCCAAGTATTGATCAGCCCATCCCTAACTAAAACAGAATAACATTAAAGTAAATCATACATACTGTATAGGAAATTAATTGGAATAAAGTCCTATCATGCATGTCCACAACATATGGCATGTCCTGGCAGACCAGACTGTTTACTCTGCAGTTTGAGATTAACTCCAAACAAATGAGAAGGAAGCACTCCTCATAATAAATGCAATATTGCAGGTGCTCCTGATGATTGTCTGCTTTCTTTTCTTACAGAGGCCATAAGATGGTTTCTGTTATTTATTTATTTGCACACACAGTTAAAGCATCTGGTTGTCTGGCTTTTCTCTTTGAGTTTGATTATACAGTTACGTTTCCCCCTTGTCAGGGTCCAGCATTAATATGCAAAGTCAGCAATAACCAAATTTAAAACTAGAAGCACTCAGAGAGTGCAGACCTCCTCCAAGCTATTGTAATTTTATTTATTTTTTTCCCAGTGACTGTGGGCATCATTTTTTTTTATTTAAAGCTCTAATGGCAAAATTATCTATATTTCCCCATAGTGAAGAATCTTTAAAAGTTCTGGATCCAAATGGTCATCTGCATCACCCCCCAAATCTAATCACTTGTTCCTTATTTCATTTCTGAGATTTCCTACAAAATTTCAACCAAATCCGTCCGTAATGTTTTGAGTTATGTCACTAACAGGCAAAGAGACAGACAAACCAATACAGAATACATTTGCCTCTTCCTCTGGCAGAGGTAAAAAGAGGTAAATCATTCTGCTGCTGGACAGGTCAAGGTTAAAAAAACAGGAAAAAAAGTGTCAAGTAACTTCTTTTTTTAATTTTTTTTTTATAGCACATTATATGGTAATCCGCGAGAGGCTCAGAATAGAGTCGCTGCTCCTCCTCAGACATCTGGTTAGGATGCCTCCTGGACGCCTCCCTGGTGAGGTGTTCCAGGGCACATCCCACCGGAAAGAGGCCCTGGGGAAGACCCAGGACACGCTGGACGGACTACATCTCTTTGCTGGCCTGGGAATGCCTCGGGATCCCCCCGGATGAGCTGGTGAATGTGGCCGGGGAGAGGGCACTCTGGGTTTTCCTACTTAGGCAGCTGCTCCCCCGACCCGACTCCGGATAAGTGACAGAATCTTGAGTATACATGTGTAATAACATGTCCTGGTGTTCGCTGGTGTGTACAGATTCATTAATTGCAGTTCAAACATAAAATGTTATCGTACAACCAGTTTTCTTTTCATTCTCTGCAGACAACTCTCCTTATTACGAAGAAAAAGAAAAAAGAAAAAAAAAAAGAACCTAATCCTTTTTCCTTCTATCAGCCATTCATCACAAGCAGAGCGACAGAAAAAGTAAGGGGGTAAAAAATCTTACAACCACATATCTATTTAGCAAACTTGTCTAAAAAAGCTAATTTTAAACAGATGTATGTCACTACAATATGTTCAGTGTGATTTACCTCAGGTCCATCTGTAGGAAAGGATCAGTAGGGAAGCAGCATCTGCAGAAAAGCAGCAGAAATATCTGATCAGAGTAACAGCCTCTGCTGGCTGTAAAGAAATCATGGTTCAAATACTCAGATGTCAGTTTGACATGCGTCATGATTTTGCGAGGCTATGAAGCCCTTTATTGCTATTTGTGTGCAGATATGAACAGGTGTTTGTCTGTTTTGTCGATCTGTTGCAGCTGCTTCATGAAAAACACTTCTTTACATTTCGTCCGATCATAATGATGCCGTTACTCAGGTTTGCTTCAAAACACATGGCGCTCGCAGCCTTGACCGATGCCTTATGCTCCAGTAATCCTAATTTTCCCAGTGAGTATTTGCACAGATTCAAGATTAAGACTTTTGCTCTTAGTGAAACCAGACAGTCCATAACTCAACAGGCCTGAGAGTAAACTTTTTTTTTCCTCTTATCATAATTCCAGTGAAATCCAGTTTGATTTATGGTGTTTTGAATCATGCTTTGCTTGTCAGATATGTTACTGCTTGGAGGAAAATGCCGAACTGTTTCAGATCTTATGTGCTTTCCTCACTTCTTTTGCCATCACATGGCTTTTTTCTTACTTGCTGGCCAGAGCTTGTCGTAAAAAGCCCATCCGAACTTTTACTCTGAGCTGAACTTTAGTGAGGACGCACGAAGAGACACCAAGAAAGATACCAGAGATGAGTAAAGCTGCAGATCTGTAAGTTTGGAGCCAGAATGATCCTGCTTGGCCATTTAAAAAGTCTTTAAATGTGTTTTGTAGACTCGCTTGACTGTTTGATGGAGGGGCTGACATTCGAAGCAACTATAGAAATATTAAAAGCAAAAAGAAAGTTTTTTTGGGGGGTGGAGGATAAAGTGTGTGATTATTCTGGCAGGGAACGCAGGCGGGAAGCCAACAGAAACCCTGCTCTGTTCTTCTGACACAACAGTGTTCATACTAACGTGCGCACATACACAAATGGCTGACACCTAGCTGTACACACACACACACCAGATGCACACACACACTGCAGTGTAATTGGATAACGGGGCATGTGTTTGTTCACAGAAATGTTTTATTAAATATTACTCAACCTTGTACAAACAATTTAATACGCAAGCCTAAATATTTGGTTAAAATCAGTATGGCACCTTTTCAAAACTAACACAGTTGCACAATATGTGAAGTAGTTTCACAAGAATTATCAATATTAATTTAAAAAAGAATTAGTTTGAACAATTAGGGGACAAGATTAAAATCAGATTTCACTGTAGATTAACTTTCTCTGTTTAAAAAAAGCCCTTCCTCATGACTTGTATATTTTTAGAACAAAAACCTTTTTGGGAGAAAATACGCTGGGATTTCACAGAAAAGCAAATCTGTCTGAGACTTGTATAGAGGCTGACGTCCCAGCTCAGGCCCTTTTCTGCAAGTCATTTCTTTTTGTCTGTCCCTTTTCCTGTCAAGAAAATTGTAAGTAAATACCCCAAAAACTCACACACTCACATACAAAAAGTACACACTGGACCCACTTGTCATAGTTCATGTTTTAACTGTAGTGTGTTAAAATTTAGCAAAATCAACAAGAATATAATTACAATTTACCACTGTATCATAAAACAATGCACATTTTTGTCTTGGAACATTCTGTTAAAATACTGAAAGGATGGCCCAGTCTTACTTTGTCATATCTAAAATAAATAAAATTAATTTTGCCTAAATGTAGTTTCACTATGGGCTTTAAAATCTACATTGTTTTGTTTTATTTTTATTTTTTTCACTATTAGAATTTTACTATTACTTTATATAAACCAACAGTACACAAATGGCAACAGAACATTAATAACTATTTTAGTAGAAGACAAAACAAACAAAAACTGACAGAAGTGGTAACAGAGAACGAGATACATGGAGAGGAGCGAGAAGAAAAAAAGTGTGTTATAGCCTGGCAGATGTTTCAGAGAAATGAATCAACATGTCTCAATAGTAAATTTTCTATCTAAATCAATACAATAAGTGTCAGGGGTCACCAGGGAGGGAAAGGAAGTTTTCCCACTTGATTTATTGGTTTAAAAAGGAGGGCTTCACCTGCTGCTATGGTGGAGACAACCGTTTATTTTTATATATCTGTTTTGTGCTGGGTAGCTCTACGTCATCTGATGGAAACCATGACCAGTTAGTTTTAAACTTTGCAGTGTTTGACAGTGTCTGTTTTTCTATGCCTAAGAGTGTATTTGGAACCCTGAACTATAACCATTAGCGGCTGGAAGGGAATGGGAATCTAGAAAAAAAAAAAAGAAATTATAATGAAGGAACTCAAACAAGCACTCATGTGGTTAAGATGAGGGATTTAAGGTCATCCATCACCCAAACTTGCCCTATAGTACAGTTTAGTATTAGTATTTAAAGAGCTGTAAATCAACTGTATAGTACTTGTTAAGAGTGACAGCTGTGATGCTGCAAACATCAACATATGAAAGCATCATCAGGAAAAAAATGTATCACAGTAAAGATCAGAAATACTGTAGTTCTCATACTGAAAATCTTATATGCTTTTCTAAGATTGGTCTTTTACAATTGTTCAGAAGATCACTCTGGAAAAACACATTCTGGATATTATGTCAGTGTCCTTAAGCAGCTGTGACCTACTGACGAATGGATAGGACCCCAGGTTAATAAAAGATTAATTTATTGGGTGAGTTGTGCTGTTTTTTTAGGACTGTAATCCCTTAGTGCAGTGTTTCCAATCCAGGTCCCCAGGACCCACTGCCCTGCATGTAATCCAGTGGTTGTAGGTGTGTTCCTACTCCAACACACCTGATTCAGATTAATGAACTTCCTCATCAAGTTCTTTGCAAGTCTGTGAATGAGCCATTCATTTCATTCAAGTGTGTTAAAGTAGGGTTAGCATGGCAATGCAAACCTGCATGGAAGTATGAGGATAGCGACGCATGACATCGTTTGAAACGGGTGTCGCTATTTACATACGTAAGGGAGCATAAATGGGCCTTTAGTGGTTCTGTTTCTGAATGACACAGCCAGTGTGAGGTTTACTGAGCCTTTCTGTGCCAGTCAAAGCTTACTGCCCATTAAGCCAGTCAACATGACTTTGATGCCTTTGTTTCACTCTATGGTATATTTTAGTAATTCTGTTTTTAACTAACAGTGTTTAGTGTACTTTTTTTTTCCAAACAAACATCTATGAAACTAGTTTTATATGAAGCTGCTGTGAAGAAAATGATGAATCAATGAGAACAATATGTGGACAAGTAAAAGTGAAACAAATTTCAGCTAAAACTGATGGACTGGCTAACTGCCACAGTATGTGAAATAAAGTGCATGCAATATGATGGATGGATGGATGGATGGATGGATGGATGGATGGACGGACAGATAGATGGATGGATGGATGGTTAAACATATTTTGATGGTTCAACCATATTTTAATAAACATAGATGTGAAATGGTTAATGGTGTTTACATTCTTGTCAATTTGGACTTTTTCTATAAAATGAATAGTTTTCCATAAACTCTGAAAATGCATGCAGTTGTATAAATTCTCTCTTTTTAGTTAACGAGACACAAACCGTCTTACAGGATGTATATTTATTTGCCATTTTAAATCATTTGCATTTTCCATGCTGTTCAACCTTTTTCTGATTTGGGGCTGTAAAAGCAGTGTTGCATCTTCCATCTCTACCAGTCTTCATTCACAAATAATATTTTAAAAATTCCAGCGTAATCTTTTGTTGACTGAGGTCATGTTTATTCCTGTTGGCTGCCTGAATCCAGACATTCTAATTTAGGAATTTGTTAATCCAACATGATATCTCTCTGAGTAATACATGTCACAGACTTGTGTCTATTTATGTCATCTTGCGTGTGCTGTACGTGTGGAGCAGCACTCACACAGCCTACAGGGGATTTGCCTATTCAGCTAAATCATGCCATTCTTATCGCTCACATTCTGCTATCTCCAACATGGTAATTGCTGACTTCCAATCATGCTTGTTTTCCTCTGATAGGGAGACTTTTCCTTCTTGGCAGTAAGTTCGCTCTGACTTCCTTTTTGAACTTAGAATGGCCCCACCTTCACACTGACAAAGGAAATACCCAGAGGAATACATGAACACGCATAGGCTCACATGCCCTTTGTATGCCAGGGCTAAAGGGGAAATCATTGACTTCTATGGAAGCCATTACTGAATATATTTTATCCCAGGGGTAAAAAAGAAGGTTAATTATAGTCTTTATGGCATGCAAAAAATATTTTACCCTCACTCTGTCAGTAGGAAACTTTCTGTATTAATAGTTTAATATAAAGAGCATCATTAAGCGAATGAATGCAGAATATTTCAGCTTAATATTTGGTTAAAGTCTTGTGGTGCAAATAAGCAGCTGTGATGGCCTGTGAAAGATGCATGTGATACTCTTAAGTTTCAAGCAGTTAATTGTGTATTTATATTTTATGCTTTCTTTTTCATCTTCTTTAAAGAGATTTGTTATCCTTAAATATATAAACTCATGCTTTTTTGGTTTTGTTTTCATACCAAGATCTTCATACAATACATTACAAACACCCTTTATAGTATGTTCCAGTATTTAATTCTGTCTCGTCTCGCTTCAGGAACACCCACAGCCCTGTGGTCCTTGGTTTCCTTGTGTTGAAGGGGGCTGCACCACATGTTGTGTTGTGGTTAACCGAGGGCCCACCACTTAAAAAGCTTTTAAAAGCAATGCAAACCATCTTGAGCTAATCCTCTGCTCGAGGATGAGAGAGGGAGGATAACCTGGTGGATTAATTATTTCACCACAGGTATGATCTGTGCAACCTGGGCTGGATTCATGGTGGTAGACCACTATAATCTGATGACACTTGAGTATCTGCTGGTATCTGTTAGAAGTAGTTGGTTTCTGACAACTTTGTTCTGTTTAGGAAAGCGTAATTTGACAATGAAAGCCAGACAAGTCTACTTGAAGATCTAGTTTAACAGTGGAAAATTGCTCTGCATTGTTGCGCTGTGGGCTGCATGGTGATCCCTGGTGTAGAGCATATGTGAGACTTAATTGCTCAATAGACTTGATACCATTGGTGTGCATCAAGAAATACAAAACTGAAGGAAGAAACAAGAAAAACAACAAAAAAGCAAACTTGCTCAAGTTGGATATTATTTTAATTTGTCTTGGAATATATTACTTGTACATGACCTTAATAAATAAATTTAAAAAAAAGAAAAAAACATCTAATTACAGCTTGTATGTTAGTTCCTGCTGAGCAAAGAAGAAGGCCCACATGTATCCCGTTTCAAAAGGTTACGGGTACCCGGAAGCGTAATAGGGGTGGCAACCAGCGGGGCATGCCTTTAACACTCATTTATTGGCAACTTCTACTTCCACCACATATTGTGTAGTTTGCTTCCTGCATTTGATTGAAGCAAACCAAGACCTACATTTTTAGGCTGGGCTTGTCTCGTTGATGCACATCAGAGTTCAGTTTTGGATTCAAACTATGGCGTTACATCGCTGCCAAATTTGATGAGCGTACCAAATACCCTGGTGAGCGTATTTATTAATTCAGCAGCGCATTTCTTAATCGAGCGAGCGCATTGCTCTGATCGCAGGAGTTTTTAATTACTCGCGGGGCCGTGAACGCAGCACAGCGAGCGTAAAACACGCCCCCCCACACTCACCAGTACGCTCTTGTCGGAAAACCAGGATTTTCAGTTCCAATTCGGTGACAGCACGGGACGTCCCTGCCTGCTGCTCCTGAATAAAGATATTTTTTTTAAATGACTAGTAATGAGTAAAGGCTAAACTAGCTACAGAACGTAAATGTAGAGCAGCTGTAACATGAGCTAATATAAATGAGTGTTACCAAATAAGTCAACAAGTATGTGTGAAAGAGTAATACAAGAATAAAGAGGGAAGATAAAAGAGTGATAGTGAATAGAGATGCACAGGGAATCTGTGAAATATAAGTTAATTAGGAATCAAATTTAGGTGATTATTACTCAGTTATTGGTGGAACATGGAAAGCAAAAGGGACAAAGCAGTTTTCATAAATATTTAAACAGTTTAAATAAAATTTAATGGAGAAAAGCCAGTAAGCTCTGGATAATTACCTAACAAGTCATCTGCTCTGTGATTTTCTATTATATGTAGAGAATTCATGAAAAGCATTACAAACTCCAGAGGTTTCCCTGCTACTACACATTAAAATCCCCAGTACATGAAAAAACTGTTCAGCTTAAAATACAACACAGGACCCCGAAATGTCATCTCCGGGCTAAACATAACCAGCAATATGAGAACAAGGTGATAATACGTTTCCACTAACCAAAGTCATATTACACATCAAATTCCATGAATCAATGAATAACAATGCACTTGATCAGTACACTGAAATAAATAATATAAGACCGTGACCACACTTTTTTTTTTAACTAAAACAAAAAGGCTGTGAGGACATGGTGTAAAAGCACAATAGCTATAACATACAACGGCAAAATACATTTAAACAAAATTGTATCACATTTAACAGACGCAAATATGTTATCGCAGGACGTCGACAGAATGTACAGGCATTTTCGTGACTTATAAGACTGATATTGCATTGATTTACCTCTGGAAACTAAAGGAATGTATTGGTGATGATCACAGTCTGATCTGGTGTTTGGAACTATTGAATGTCTAGTAACATTTTTTGTATACAGGAGTGAAAGTGTCACCACTCTTAGTATATCGAGGCAGAGCCGTCCATACTGCTGGGACATTATATACTACCACACGGCTTTAATAATAAGATGAAAGTAAGCCGTAACAACCTAATCATTTAACCTTACAGAAGTGGTTATCAGTAAGAAATATGGAGGCTAATGAGGACCATCATGTCTGATCTTTAATAAATGCTAGCTTGTTGGTTGAGATGAATATTTCCCTCCAGAAATGTATGAAATTATTGTGTTTACACTTATTTAATCTGTTGTCAACCATAACTTGATCATAATTTAAATTAACATTAACATAATAATGCATTCATTGACAAACATATGTGCAGTATTAATATGTTTATTTAGTTTTAACCCTCAGTAATCCGATCGCTTTTACCTCTCTGTATTATATTTGTTTTCTAAACTGTCATTTAGAATCTTCCTGGTTCTCCAATAGGATTTTCCGCTTACTTTCAGGTTAAACTGTCGTGTTTGTAAATGTTTCCGTACCTTTGGGGCAATAAAGTTGCACCAAGCTATTAAAAAAAAATGAATACAGCCAAGTCTCGTGCTGTCACCGAATTGGAACTGAAAATTCTGGCCAATCAGATTAATCAGAAGGTTACCGCCCCCGACTGACAAATACGCCCACTGAACAGAGAGAGTGAGCAGAGTTTTCCAACGAGAGCGTACTGGTGAGTGTGGGGGGGCGTGTTTTACGCTCGCTGTGCTGCGTTCACGGCCCCGCGAGTAATTAAAAACTCCTGCGATCAGAGCAATGCGCTCGCTCGATTAAGAAATGCGCTGCTGAATTAATAAATATATACCAGGGTATTTGGTACGCTCATCAAGGTATTTGGCAGCGATGTAACGCCATACTCCTGCTTCCTCCCCCAACCCAATAACATATTTCTGTGTTGGCCCTGTGATGAAGTGGTGGTGGTCTCGGATGTACCCTGCCTCTTGGCCAATGGTAGCGGCAGACCCGGCTGCAGAAACAAATTAGAGGGGGGGCATCACATTTATTCAGGGGGGCATACTTTTTCAACCTACATTTTATATGCCTTAGGATGAACAGTGGCTCTGCGGCTACTCCTACAGTATTAACAAATCATTTTCTCCCACTAGAAAAAGGAAAGTTCATCCTAATATATATATATAACAAACAAAATACCATAGTGTAGTGCTGGGTCCATTTAATTAACTCAAAACTCAAGAACAGCAACGGGGTTGGGTCATACAGAGAGCAGCACCATAGCTTCACTTCTCTTTTAAAAATAAGCAAAATCTGAACACTGGATCAAACATTCAAGCTGGGGAAGGTAGCTACAGCAGCTAGGGAGCACAAGGAGCAGAACTAAGCAGCTGACCCTTCTGCCTGCAAGTAATGCAAGTTAAATTGACCAGGAGTATCAATGGAGTATCTGTGAGGTATGTGTGAGAAAGGATGGAGCAAAGATTTAACCACTTTAACCACAATAGAGTATGTAGTATGTTCATGCCAACGACAGCAAAAAGCAGCTAATCTCAGAGCAACCGGACCGGTGAGCTTAATCGTTTGACCTAATGACCCGCCCCCCTCCGTTTGTAATTGGCTAACATGTTGCCTTTGTTCATTGGTTGGATTGAAGGATTGACACATCAAGATAGATAGTTTGAAAGGAAGATGGATACTCCGATTAAAAAAACAAAACCCAGACCCAAATAAAATAACGAAAAACTGCTTTTAGTCCAGGGCGGGCATAGCTGAGTCCATGGGCGGGCACGGCCCCCCAATGCCCACCCATGCCGCCGGGTCTGGGTAGCGGTGATAGGCTCCAGCACCACAAGACCCTGAACAGAATAAAGTGGTTATGGAATGAGTGAATGGGTGATTTATTTGAAATTACAGGCATAAAACAAGATGACGGCTTTCTCAACCAGAAAGCTTTAGTTAAGATCCTCCCCAGACAAGTGAACATGCATCCAGCTTCATTCTCAATAGGAGTCATAGTCAGTGGTACAGTGGCGATATTAATTGGTTTTAACTCACATTTTTGCTTTTCCAGCCTTCAGCATTTGTTCTCATTAACATAATTTTTGGCAGATGTCTGTCCAAAAGGTCTCATCTGCTAAACAGTTTTCATATAATCCATTTTAACACATCACAATCCCTTTAAGTGACTTCACAGCCTGTGCAGCATGCAACACATTCGGTCCAAAGACATTCACTTCAAATAAGTAATAAATATATGTTTTTGGTTTAAAATGTCCAAAATAAAATGAAAGAAACTGATACTTTGAAGCTTCAGTGATTCAGTGAAGAGAAAATAATGACTTATTGATTACACATTTCTAGTAATTTCCCAAATACTGTCACTGTTATGAAATATTGTGACACATGAGAACTTTTTCTTTGATGCACATGGAGAGAAGCTTTAAAGGTCATGCCATTATTTTTTTTTCCAACTTCAACTGTCGGTATCGATGACAGGGCGTTTCTTCCATGTGACATTAATAAGAAAGAAGGTGGCAGCAGTGATGATGGAGATGGGAGTTTGGCCACAACACTGGAACAGTTGAGCTCACTGAGAGCAGTGCCTGAGTGTGATTAGCTGAACTACAGCTACACTGACGTTCTCATCTGTAAGTGTATGTGTGTGTTTGTACATGTGGGTGTTAGGAGTTAAGAGGGAGTGAAAGAGATGGGAGGAAAAAAAAACACCAACAAACAATATAATACCAGAGAAATATAAGAGGGAGATATTGTAAGACAGTGATCTGGGATTGGTATGTCTGTCTGCCATTTGAAACTGCAGGGATGTGTGGCCCGGCACCATGGTTTCAGTTACACCCAAAACAAACAAACAAAAGGAGTTTAGGCAGCGTGTGTGTGTTGCAAGCGAGACAAAGTGAGAGATTCTAAACCTCAGTGAATTTCACTGTTGTACACGTGCGCACATATTTACACACAATGTGTAATGACACGTAAACCTCCAGGATGGATTTCCCTCCTAAGGTAACGATGACACAGAGCTTAGAGAAATCTTGCGGCGTTCCGGTTTGTTGGGAATCTCATGGAAACCTGTTTCTCATATACTCAGCCTCACATGTCAGTGATTCTACTGGCTTTGAGGCGAATATCGCAACTGATGTATGCCTGTCATGTTTTGGAATCAGGTACAAAGTCGCTATGGGAAGAGTTTGTTGTTGTGACAATACTTGAGAGTTCATAATTCATACCAGAGCCTCTATATGTTGTAACTTTGATCCAATGTCTGTGTAATCATCTCTGTACAAGTGTATGTGTATATAGTGTGTGTACTGGCACCTGCATCCAGCTTAGAGGCAAATTTATTCCAGCAGAGTATGTACTGCACAGTGTTGTTGTTTTTCTTTTTTAGTTTCTGTCTCTATTTATGCTCAGGCGGGACACTGGGACCTCTTCATCCTCTCCAGATTTTTGTCAGCTAAGGTTTAGGGGGTTAGGTCATATGCAAAGCTGATTCCAGAGTTTGCTTCATCTCACATGGTTTCAATCACCTTTTTCCTGCAGACGTTGCAGGTTCTAAGGGAGACCTTCATTTCAGGACTTGTCAACCTGTAGCAGACTGAGCTCTGGGGAAGGAGGAAATTAACTGTAATGAGGAGAAGGAAGCAAAATGACGCATGAAAATGAGATCTTACACACCTCTGTGGTATTGGTATCCCATTTAGACTTGTGCCTATTTGTGTAATAGTCTGCTTTTGAGTAATCATGTCCTGTTTCCCAAACTTTACTGTTGTGTTGTCTTCTCACTTGTTTGCTCTGGAAGTGACTACTTTTGACTAATTTGCATCTGTCTCCCCTTCTCACTGTGTCCTTTCCTGTTAGAGAGTTTTCTCTCCTTTTGTCTCATTCCCACTCAAGACCATTGACAAATTGAATTCTGCTTCTGTAGTTTAACTTGCTAGCTACACTAGCTAACTTTTTTCTTGTACTTGATGCCATGAGAACAAAATGATGTCATTTTGTGCTCTCGGACATGGTTGGGGACATTGTACAGCTTGTTCTTGACACATCTGCTGAGCAGAACTTTCTTCTCGTAGAGCTCTGGCGAAGTATTGGGTCATTGGTCAGACATTTGAGGTGGTCGTGGTTAATGTAGAACAGTATAAAGTGGGAAGTTGTTGCTTCTGCTGATGCGAGGGTGCATGGATAGCTTTAATTAACAGCAGATCAAGATGGTGAGAAATTACAAAACTTAATAAAACATGGTATAAAGACATGGACACCACTGCAAGCACAACCCCACCCGGCCACGGATTAATTTTCTTTTTAAGTATGAAGAACGATGTCAGTTTCAGACACTGTTTGGTGGCGATAATGATCAGTATAAATTTGTTTCCAACCGTGCACTAAACACTCGCATATTCTTTTTCAAAAGCTTGTGCAAAGTCGTTGTGCTCGTCTTCATTCTTCTTCTGCTTTCTTGTTGCCTAGCTGATCCTCTTCTTCTTCTATGGTTTGTTTCTTTCTCTGGTCGCATGTCAGCTATTCTGCTCAGCCCCGCACCCACGATGTCTTCTGTGTCAAGCGACGGACAGCTAAACTCCTTGAAAACAGACCAAATTAGAAGCGTAACCGACGCAGGAGACAGATGAAACTGTCCGTCTGCGTATCCGTCTTCAAAAATGAGCCTTTATACTGTTACAACCTGGCTCAGCTAGGGAACAAGGAAGTAACATAAGAGAATGATGCCCAGATGTAAAGCTGATGTGGCAGGTTGATACAAAGAGCAAACAATTAAACCAATATTAACATCCACAAAAGAAAACAAAAAGCAATAAAGCATCAAACACGAGACCTCCACTAAAGGTCAGACACAGTCCGATAAAGTTTTACAAAAGACAACCAAACAAGCAAGAGTCTCGAACGGGTAAGGCGGAACACAGCTGCCACGGACTGTGTCATGTCCGGTAAAGCGTAAATGCGAGAAAAGTGTTTCCACTACACTTTTGCGATATACTTCTATATCGACACGTCTGAAAAACCACCTCATTAGAGCGTAAAAACTTTTTAACGATATTTGAGAGTTTTTTCGAAATGTAAGTGTTTCCATTACTGGTTTTTTATTGCGATATTTAGCTTTTGTGCAATTCTAGGGGTAATGGTACACACCTACTGACCAAAGGGCTGCCGTGCCCTTTTATCTTTGGAGGGTGGCTTCAGCAGCATCAATTGGTCCTGAGGGCAACAAACCAGGGAGCAGGTGAGGAAGGTGATTTGCATACAAGATGTTGAACAATAATTAGTTGAACAGGTGACAGCCATACCATTATTAAAGGGATCAAGGCATGTCACAGCAGTGTTCAAAATGACATACGATCCCCTACATGTCACCAGATTTTAAAAATAGGGGTATAAAAATGTTTTAGTATTGTCACTTAAACTCAATTTGTTCAGTAGTCTAGTTGCTTTTTTCCAGCAATCTGACCACTGTCACATCAAAGGTTCTGGATTTTGTTTTTTGATTAAATTCTTACAACAACCACACAGAAACATGAAGTTACTCATGCAAGCATCCATAGTTTGCACTTACCAACATTTATGCAGTTCACACACAAAGTGTGTACAAAGAAAAGCAATTAGCATCTTAGGATCAGGTAACAATGGATGAGAGTGTGAGCATAATTACCTTTCTAGACCTTTTTTAAAATCGGCTAAAATTATCAGGCATAAAATATTATCGAAGTGATCATATTAGGTCCACTTTAACATTTAACACATTTAGACAAGCTGTTTCATCTAAATGTGACATTTACTTGCTACCTTCTCATTTAGAGAATTAAAAAAAAAAAAACATGGGGAATCAAAGTATTTTGGGTGCTTCATCTCATCAAGAAATACATCAAATCGTTTTAGTTTACTTTGTTCTTCATTTCATATATAAGTAATAGTTTAGTGAAATACAATCTAGTTGAGGTCATTCACCAGATCTCTGATGTATTTTATGTATCATGTCACCAAAGCTGTCACACTCAGCCACAGTCTAAGATCATAACTCTTTAGCGATAAATCAGGCAATAGCTGCATTTGTTTTTGCCTCACAAGAAACAATGCTGGGTGTATATTTAGCTTTCTGGCAGGCAGGCTGGCTGACACACTGTGTAAGAGATGTGAAGGCGCTCATGTGTTCACTTTGTCAGTGACTCAACATTCTTCCAGTGATTCTGTGCATGCTCTACAGTGGTGTAGAAGACATTTGATTCAGGATGTGATAGTATATTTGGCATTAAAATGAAGTTTGAATGGGTAATATTTACACTCTTACTTATCATGCTGTCCTACCTTTTCCCTTTCCTGCTATGCTCATCTTTAGTCACATCTTCCCTTCATCTCCTAATTTGCCTCCTTATTCCTCACTGATCTTATTTCTCATCCCATCCTTTTCTTATATCTTATCACCTTTCTCTCACCTTATCTCACCTCCATTTTCTTAATTCTCCTCTTGGCTCATTCATGTCTCTTGTCTTGCTTTTTTTTTTTTTTTTTTTTTAATGTCATCTCTTTTCTTTTGTCCCTTATTCTTGTCTCCTCTCCGTTCCTTTCATCTTGTCTCCTCTAATCTCATCTCCTTTCCTCTCATTTCCTCTTCTCACATCTCTACCTCCTCAACTCAGCTCTCATCTCCACTCATCTTGCCTTTATTGGCTGACAATTACTTTTGAATTATCTGTTAAGATTGATTATAAGAGCAGAATTTCTGCGCTTTGTCCAAGCAGAGTTTATTATTTTGTTCTGTCTTTATTGTTTTAAGCTGACGCTCCAAACCCGCAAGATAGACAAGACAAGGGCAGGAAGTAGGTCACCATTCTTTGCACGTTATCTTTGTCTTTCCAATGTAGGAGCTGGAGAGGAAATAAGCTCTTACTGGTGAGCAAAGCAGTGCATAAAACTGAGACCAGATTAAACAAAAGGGCCTCTTTTCAATTTGCTGAAACGAGTTCTCCGTTGATGGATTTCCCTCGGCACTGCTGCTGGTGTTAACAGCAGGATACATGGAGGCAAAGTGCGTTCACATGGATCCTGAGAGGAGGGGTCGTCAGGGGTCACCCCAGGTCACCGGCAGGCACTGCAGGAGGATGTGACTCTGCAGCCTGACGAGGGTCTGCTGATGCGGGCCAGCATATCCCATCTGTCAGTGCAAGCATGCCTCCTTAATGGCAAATACACTCAACAGCCTGTCATGAAGGAGAAGTGCTGGTTGCATCCTGCGATGTCCAACGAGGAACCACAGTGGTGTTCATTCTTCTACTTTTGTTTTCATTCTCGCTGAGGTCGGAAGTGTTATTTGGGTTAGTATTCAGAGAGCAGCGCAGGAGCAGGACTTCTGTTCGATGGGAACCGGAGTCTGGTAGACACATTTTTGTCCTCTCCCTATTTTTCCTGCTTAATTCACTGTGAAGGGGAACAAAAACATGTCATCAAATGTTGTACAGTCACTGTTGAAGGTAGATAAATACCATTCGCTGCCTGCTTTGTCTGTTAAAAGAATAAAAACAAAACAAAAAAACTTGGCGTTCAGTTTGTCTTTGTCTCTTTGGCCTCCACTTGAACAAATATGATCTAATCACACTTGGGGAAACTCAGAACTGCATAAAAGTAATAGTACATCACATAAACTGCAGTTATTCTTGCCAGGTGTTACAAATTTGCTTTTAATCAGTTTGTGTCAAGATGCAAAACCATATGAGTTACTTTTAACATAAAACCCAAGTATATAACGAATTTAGATGTCATTTTCACAGTTTTGGCAATTGCTTCAATCAAATGTGTCATAACTCCTGAGTTCTAGGAACTCTGTAACATCAGTGAAAGGAGTCCAAAAAGAGCAGTGAACATGAACCAGATACAAAAATTGTAGACAAAGCTGCTTCTTAAGTTAACGTATGTGGATCTTATTTGACCTGAAATACTCGCCACATGCATAGATGAGCCAGGTTCCCTAAAACAGCTAGAGGTGGAAAGTTGTTTAGTTTGACATAAAAACACATGAGCAAACAGCCACAGTGCTTACTGAGACTCCTGGACAGTTGAAGAACAACCTGGACCTGAACTATACCTGAGCAGTGGAAGTTCTGCTGCCAGGTTCCTGTCATGAAGAAGACTACACCATTCAGCTTCAGTGACTACTGACATGTAGCCACTCCTGTCCCACACAATGAAAGTGTTGAAGAGGCTGGTTTTGGTCCAACTCAGACCTCAGGTGAGAACATAATTTGACCCTCTGAGGTTTACGTACCAGCCTTGCCTGGGCATAGATGATGTCGTTACCTACCTGCTGCAGAAAGTCCCTTTTGCATGTGGATTAAATTGGATTATTTGTAGGAATCTATTTTCTTTTATTTTTCCAATGCATTTAACAACCTCCAGCCTCTCCTGCTTACGGAGAAACTACGAGTAATAGGTGTAGGTAAAGCCCCCATCATCTGGACTGTTAAATACCAACACACAGACCACAATTCATCATGTTGACCGGCAGTACAGAGGCACCGCAGACTGTTCCATCTCCATCATTGTTCACTCTGACTTCCAGTACATCTCAGGGTCAGTTCACTGGTAAATATTCTCTAATGACTCTGCAATGGTTGGGTGTATATGTAATGGATCTATGGAGGACTACAGGGCTGTGGTGCCGGATAATAAATCACCTCATTCTGAATGTGGCTAAGGCCAAGGGGATGGTGGTGAACTTCAGGAGGATAAGGTCCACAAAGCAGTCCCTCCAATCATGGCAGAAGACATTGAAAGGGTGGGGGAGTACAGGTACCATGGAGTCCACATGGATGACAGACTTTACTGGAGGATAAAGGATAAACTGGAGGACTATTTCCTGAGGAAGATCAAATCTTTCAACTTGTGCAGCAAGATGTTGGACATTTACATTGTTAATAATGTCAGAGGTCAGAGGAGAATGGACAGACTGCTAAAGATGATAGAAAGGCAACAGCAACTAAAAACAAAACAAAAAAACAACACTTGTTACAACCAGATATGAAGAATAGCATCTCTGAGCACACAACACATCAAACCTTGAAGCAGATGGGCTACTATTATTATTATTATTATTATTATTTACATGCGGTATATACATTTATAGTTTAATTTCAATACAATCTCATCAAAAAATTAAAAACAAGGAAACATGTAAAAGATTTTAAACAGATGTGTATCCTGCAGATTTATGTAACATCTCCACCACCTCCAGCAGCTGCACCTAAGTTGTGCTGCTTACACACTGATGCATAACTAGTCATTTTATGGCATTATATATAAAGACATATGTTCTCCATGATTTTAACTGCAGTGAATTTTATGTTTTAATTTGTTTAATGCACTTCTTTATTTTTATTTTTTTATTATTTTGCATTTCTGTATGCTTTTTTTTTATCTGGAAGCCTATTTTTAACCTGTAGCTTTTTTTTATGTTTCTTTTTAAATTGCCATTAAAACCTCTCTCTTCTGTTTTACCATTTTTATGCCTTAATGTTGTGTACAGCACTTTGGTCAACCATAGTTATCTTAAACCACGCTTTATTAACTTGATGTAAATATAGTAATAGATCAGGAAGAGAACACAATGGTCCTTCAAACTTTCATTTACTCAAGTAGAAGATTTGAATACTTCCACTTTTAGATAAAGCATATAAAAATTATACGTGGATTTTAAGGGGTTAACTTTAGTTGCTATATTAAAATTGTTGCTGCTTTATATTTTAAGACTGTAAACATGAGCTAAACTTTTACATTTTAAAAAGTATGCGCTTTTAAAATGTGAATCAATTTAAGAAAACAATATTTATTACTTTCAGGAAGAAAATGCTTGTTTTCTTGTTTTTCTTATGTTTCTTTATTTTTTAAAAAATTTACATGACATATGCAATCCAGCCAATGTTAGATAGCTGACCATTTATAGATTTTCTGACCATTTCAAACCTTTCGATATGCAACATCCCAGGACACGACGTTTTCAGATAAACAGAGTGCACACAAATACAGGCATTAAAAAGAAAAGAAAATGGAATCAGCCCTTTGTTTTACTGTTTGAATGGGCTAGACAGGTCAGTTGGCCAGGCTGATAAAGATCTGCTGTGGAGCTGCATTTTACAACAAACAAGTGCCCCGATAAATGACAGGACAGGGGGGAGTTTACCCAAGGCAGCAGACATAAACACAGCAACCCTCTCGGACGGAGGGAGGTAATTTAGATATACCACTGCCATTAGCCCAATTAGGGTTCAGTGCCTATGAATCCACAGGGCTTTCCCTGTTCACCAGGCAAGGGGGGTGGAAGTACACCCCAATTACATGTGTTTAACAAAATGGCAACAGAGGAGGAAATGAGAGAGGAAGCCAAGGTGAAGTCTGAGTGGTGGAGCTTCTTCTCAGCTGCCTGTAAGTCAGCCACTGGGGTAGGGTTGCACCGGGAATCGCCAGGGGGTTTTGGTGGAGTGTGCTGCCGTTTCTGACACTGATCCTCAACTGACTCAACAGAGATACGGCATCCAGTAGACTCTTTCTCTGGGTCAGATGTGCAAAGCTTATCCAAGTTCATTCTGATTGAATATCACCTCGTCATTGACAAGGGATGCGTGCACTTTTATGTGTCTTGATATGCAGGGTCAGTTTGCACAGATTGAAGGCCTTTTTGTCAAAAAATAAAGAAACAAAAATGGGGTAAGATGACACCAAGTGTTTTGTAGCTTCGTATACAAGTTGCACATCTATTATCTCTCAAAAGAAACATTTTATGTCAGACGAAACCAGTTCCTCTGGATTTTATCGCCTGTTTTTCAGTAAACATGTAATTGGCTTCAACTGGTCTCTATGTTCAAATGTGGCTATGAACCAGTAAGTCCTCAGGCTGCTTTGGCGTCTGATGGAGTTGATCCTTGAAGGAGCCAGCCTCTGTCTGAGGACTAGTCCAGCCCCAAATCTGCCATGACTCGATGCACCCACACAACTGGAACAATTGCAGGAGGGGGGAGCAGTGGAATTTCAGGGGCCATGCCTTCGTGCAGCAAGAGATCATTTCCTCCAAACTTACTCCTCATTTGGATAGATTGTATCAGGGCTTGAGAGTAATATTAGCTGATATTTGTCAAAGCTAAATGGAGTTTAACATTTTTTATAAAGAGTATGCTGGCTAAAGATGATTAATTTGAGAAGCAACATATTGAATTGCTCAATATGATGATGCTCATAATGTAAGTCATACGTATAAATTAGCGCTTCGGTGTCATATAAATGTTTAGCAATATACTGTAATGACATCTTATTAATTCAGCTGTTTCTTTTCTTCCTCCCCCTTTTTTCCCTGTGAAGATGGTTACCCTGCGGTCTCATTATGTGAGCTGAAAAAGGCCATGGCCCTGTTCTTTGTATCACATTTTCAGAGGGTTTTTAGGACTTGTTATGGTTTGCAGATGTCACCCTGCATAGCATTTGGAGGGAGTCATTCCCTGGTGTTGTCAGGCAGGGACCCTCCTTTACTCCCATGTCTTCTCTCCTGGGTGTGGCGTCAGGGAGGGGTCTGTCCTGGGAACCCCCACAGGATGGATATGAATGTGAATTCAAAGTGGGGTAGAAGTAATGTAGCAGAATGCAACAGCACAGTCACATCTATTGAGGTTGCAGACAGTGTGCATGCTTGTGTCCGATAAATAAGCCTCTGGCAGGCGTTGACATTCATATGATTCTGACTCTGTACCTTAGAGGACGCCGTGTTTTCTAACTCCAAGTCACTGAAACATCCATCTATAAAAAAGAAAAACCTTTACATACCAAGACAGCTGTTTGAGGCATGTCTTCACAGTGCAGTAATCCAGCTAAAAAATGCAAATTTGTGGGAAGAGTCTTCCTCCTGTCAGGCCTGATGACCACAGCTTCACACCCAGAGCCTCTCATGTCTCCCACACCTTCTCCCACATCATTGTCACATTTTCAGGGAAGGAATCTTTGGCTACTCAAGTGCTGTTGAGAAAAAAAATGAAGAGAAGATTGAGAAATAACATCTTCATTTGGATTTTTTTTCCTTTACTTTTTAGTGCTTTGCTTCATTCCATTTCATGTGGTAACTGAAAGAAAAGATGTGCAAACCTTTGCAAAAGTTCTGCTTTTATTTACAGTATTTCACAAAAGGTTTTAACCACCTCTTATTCCTTTATTTCTTGCTTCCAAGAATCTTTACAGGTGATCTTATGCAGTAGTTCACTTGACTTTCTGAAGGCCTTTCAAAGTTTTTCTTTGGACATTGGCCACTTTTTTCCACCCCTTTTCAGGTCAGTGCCACTTTTCAGGTCATTGTCTTGTTTGTTAGGCCACTTAACACTGATTGATATGTGACAGATATGAACTAAAACCCTTAACTTTAGAGATAAACCAGTGTTGTGTCTACACATAACAAACAAGTTAAATAATCAATTTAAAATGGGATCTCAATGTTGTGGGTCCGTGATGAAAGGACAACAGGAAAAGGAGACAGGTGACCTGGTCAGTAATGAAGTAAAACAAGACTAGAAACAGAAACCTAACAAAAACTAACCCCAAAACAGAACCAAAACCCAAGGATCATTACACTTTAGGCACTTTTTACAACAGGCTGTTAGAAACAAACATAATTTGTTCCCATTTCAGTCATTGTATCTACAAAAAATATCAAATATAACAGTTTGACTGACAAAATAGTTGCAAATCACTTTCAAGTCACCTTGGTCATGCCAAAGTGATGTCCTTTACAAAGAGAGAAAAATAAAAGGTTTGACACAGGATCTGAGAGATCCATCTGGACCTCCATTTGATCCATTTACTGTTCACTGAAGCCTTGTTAGACATAGTCTTCATGGAAGAGTGGCTGTCAAGAGGCTGTTTGAAAAACACAGAGAAAAACAGCTTTTGCTTAAAAATGGTAGTGAAATGGGGGAGAAAAGACTGAGGTATGCCAAATGTCACAAGAACTGGACTGAAAATCAGTGGTAACAGGTCAGATGGAGCGATGAATCCTCCCCAGAGCCTGGACCTCAACATTATTGAAGCAGTGTGGGATCTTGGCAAATAAAAAAACAAAAGGGAGCCAACATCCAAAGAGGAGCACTGAAGGTCTTTTAGAAGTCTCGAGGACTATCCCCGAAAACTCATAAAAACCTGAATAAGAGGGGTCAGTGTGTGTTTAAGAATAAAGCTGCCCAGACAAAATATTGACTTTCAAGCTTGTTAGAACTGAAGTGATGTTGCATTATATACTAGATTTCCATTTATACTTGAACATGTTCTAACTAATCTCTGCAGTTATCTCCTGGCAACATATGAAGAAACGAGTGAGTTTAAGTGTAGCAAATGAAAAAGGAATTGGGCAGATCAGTGTTTGGAGTGAGGACTCTACCATTCTAACAACAGCAATACTCAACCCTGGTAGGTTGTTCCTTCCATCATGGAGAAGCATATGTTGCATAATTATTCATTTGTCAGTGTCAGCTGAATGTGGGGAGTCATGAATTTCCAACCGCGCAGATGCCTCCATGATGTCAGGAATCAAATCACTGCACCTATATGTAAACGTTTGCACGGTTCGTTATACTGTAACTGTGATGCAAATTAATAAAATGAACATGAAAATGAATGTCTAGGTCAGTCAGTCAAAGAATGCATTCAGCACAATGACGCATGCTATTAAAAAACGGCTGGGTGATTTTAATGATACAGTTTCAACTCCAGCTCTAGGCTTTAAGGGAAAGCAAATGTTCATACATCAGTGCATTATAAATGGATTTGATTTTGAGGAGTACTTAGGCACAAGACCAAACTGGGGTGAAAGGCCCAGGGACTGTAAACCAATATTGGTTTACAACACATGGCCCAGATTTCATAACAGACATTTAGACTCGATTCTGGAGGACACCCCAGTGGAAAAAGGATGATTGATGAATGTAAAGTAAGGTGTATTTGTGTGAGAGCACAGCTGGATAGCTGGATGCTATTTTCAAAGAGCAGGTTAGGAAGAATTAATCTTAAAACTTCTTCTATGTACTATGAAGTTCTTTGCTTGCACAGTTTGTCTTGGAAAACTGCCAAACAATTCACTTATGGTTTGACTGAGTATGAAAGAAATAGTTTCACTTTAATCTCTGTTCTCTGTGTTGAATATGGACATTAAGTCTCCATGTTACTGGATTGATATTATAGTAGTAAAATCTACAATAATACTATAGTAATAAAAAACAAATTAAAGCATTTTTTCTATATATACACATTTACTTGTTAATTCCACACTGGTCCTCATAAGGGTGGTTCTTTCCCAGTCTTCTTTCAAGATTGATAGGGTCAAAATGGTAGATGCCACCAAAGGTGTGGGAAAATGGCAGAGCTAAGATATATGCCTCACACTTCATCTAGAGGATTTAACTGGTGCAGTGACCAGTAGTGACCAAACAAACCGAAATGGCTAATATGCATGAACGCTGAGTATTTTGACAGTTTAAATGTGAGTTTATGTAGTACATACCTTTAAAAAAGGTTGAACCATGTGATGGTTTAAAACATGCCTTTATTATCTAACAGAAATGTATACTTTGAATTGGAGAAAATTGATCAGTTTAGTCCCCTGATATACAGAAATATATGGTGCTTCAACACAGTGAAGCAGATTAAAGCATGGAAAAGCTTGGAAGCTTATATATAAACTATATATTATAACCTTAGTAAATACGTAATCAGAGGAGTGGCACTTCATTGGATTACAGCTTATTTAAAGAACAGACATCAGTATGTTCAAATAAATAATATAAATCTGGATATATGTAATATAACATGTGGGGTACCTCAAGGGTCAGTCCTCAGCCCTAAGTTGTTTATCCAGTATATTAATGACAACTGCAGATGTTACAACTTTTCTTTTCTTTTTTTTTTTTTTTTACACGGGAAACAGTATGAAATGCAGATGAAAGAAGTGGTGTAAAAAGAACTGAAAAAAATTGAACACTGCTTTTATGTACATAAATCATCCCTAAATCTGGATAAAACATATTTCATGGTATTTAGTAATAGAGATACAAATATAGAAATTAACGGGATATAGAAAGTAGTAGGATTGGCAGAATAAGAGAAGTTACATTTTGTGGTGTTATTATTGATGAAAATATTTCATAGAAGTCACATAGTAATGGTATAAAAACAAAAATAGCAAAAACAATTGCTATATTACATAGCAATTGTAATGAACCTGTCACAATTATCACTTCTTTTACTCCCTATTACGTCCTCGATTGTCTTGGGGTGTGAGGACGGAACATAAAGTGAGTCGGACACCTGATTAATTAAACATCAATATAACATAAACGGGTTCACAAAACAAATAAATATAATCCAACGTCGACTATACAAAACAAACAAAACAAAATACAAACCAAACCAAACTAAAAGTGTCCCTGAATGGGTTGACAATTACTTTAACACTTACAAAAATAAAGCAAAATGGAAGGTGTCCCTTAGAGGGTTGACAATTATGATTTACCAGCTACAAACAAAACAGAACTGAAAACGTCCCAAATAACGGGGACCGCACACAGGCGGTATATGAAACAAAACCAACCCAAAATGCTGTTCTTAACCAAAATGTCACCTCACCTCACCTAAAGCAGGGACGATAGATAGTAACACAGAATCAATAATCAGCTTACTATTAACAAACGTTAGCAAAAGACCCACACAGGGAAACTCTGAAACCATCACACTCCGAAATCACTCCCAGGCTGGCAGACTGTGTCCCACTGTCCACAGTCGCCACGATTGTGGTTGCCGCTGCAGGTTTGTAGGGACCCCTCCCCTGGGATTGGTCAGCCATTCCGGAACTGGAGCACAAGTAGACCAATCCTGGCACAGGGAGGGCGGATCCTCATTGGGAACTGCTGCCAATCACCATCAGGTCTGGCTGTAGGCAATCATTCAATCAGTCCCCCACAGGCTGGAACGCTGCCGACCGTAACACTACCCCCCTTAAAACATGGCCCATGGACATGTTCATCCTACACCTTGGCACATAATAGAAATGAAACAGTAAACAATGGCAGTCATCACAGATTTTACACACACACCCTGAAAAGTGCGTCCACCATAACATTATCAGATACCTTTTTGTTTTTAGCGGTACTCTTGGCTGATTAATAGCCCACCGCATTAACCCTTGGTTCAGGGTACACATATAGGACAGAAAAAGTAGAGAGTTATGGACAGTGTAGACCCGGACTGGCACAGAAGAATATCCCACACACACTTCAAAGTGTTGAAAAGCCAAAACCGAGGCCAGCGTCTCCTTCCCAATGGTAAAGTAATGTAACCGGTGCCAGTTGAAGTTCCCAGAATAGCAGCAGATGCAACTCTTGTAAAAGGAACGATAATAGACTGTGATATCCAGAACGTGACGCAAGGCTTTCTTGGAATTGGGAATGGGAAACGTATAGCCACAACTATCGCCACAATGGGGTGCACAACCTGTTGTCGCACCTGTTGCCTTAGATATGTGACTCTAGTGTCACCGAACTCACTTGACGCTAGGTCCAATAGTAATGTCGCAGCTGCTAACTTTGAAAATACTATACATAATACCAACATGTGCTGCTCCCACATGTCGGTATGGTTCACAACATCATCGTCCACATACGTACTGTAGCGCAACACATCACTAAATAAAGTATACAAGTACAAAAAAAGCAATAAAGTACTCCAAATGCTACAGCTATGCTTGGCGGAACCGTTTTTGAGCAAATAATCGGTTTTGCTTCTCATTAAAACTCTCTTAATGGCGTTAGCACAACATGGATGCTGTTTTCTTGGAACAGTGGTGTTAACGTTAATGCCATCTTGGATGACAGATGTCTGTGTGGGAACATCGCTGAATGAATATGCGTCTTCCAACACTAGCGTTGGTATTTCCTCTTCCTGCTGGTCGGCATTTAGATGTTGCAGTTTTGACGGTAGCTTTTCCAGCATCAGAGAACTAGGTAAACGGGGACTTAAAGTCTCTACTCGCGCAGAAAGTTCTATTCCTGACAAATCGGGTTCTGGTACAATTAAAACCACACCACCACTCTTAGTTGTCTGCTCAGGGACAACGATCTGGTGTTCAGCATTCTAATCCGCATCAGGAAATTTAAATGGACACCATCTTCTTATTAACATACCATTTTTAAAATAGAAGGAGCTTGTTTGAGCCTCGGCCTGTTCAGCACTCACCACATTGTTGAAATACTTGGATAGTGAGGGATCCCCGTTCTGTGTCGTCATCAGTTGGGAGTGCGTATGCAGGAATGGCGGGCTGGAATGCTACAGCCACAAAACAGTCACAGCTAGCTTTCAGTTCAGCTAAAGCCGGAGCTCTGGGGGACTTTAATATACTTGCTGCTTGATATGTGGTGAAAGAAATACTACACGCAACAGTTGAGTTGTTTCTCTAAGGGCTAGGATATACTTGTTGTTAGCAATGTGTCCGCGGACATATCATGGCTACTATGGGTTCCTAGCATTTGTTTGGCATGTAGGCCGCTTGCATTGACGTGAGGTAACGTGTCATGTGCGGGAGTTGCAATATTGACTTGAATGCTAGTGGCCCTCTTGCGAACAAGAGCATGAACATAACAGGTCCAAAGTAAACACAATGGTGGATCATTTTGAAGAATGTCTCTCAGACTTTGTCTGCAACTACCGGCATCTGTATCATTTTCCCTACCCATTGCACACGCGTGCATTAACAATTTGGACGTGTTTTCGGGGTTGATGCCCCGGAAATACATGACCGATAGATTGACTTTTTCACTATGTCAAAGTCCAAGTGCTGTATACTTATGAATAAGAAACACGTTTTAGGGTTCAGTATCTTGCCCAGAAAAACTGGTGATTGAACCAGCAACCTTCTAATTTAAAGATTACAAATAATCACTTTTTTACTGACAGTAATTCAGTCATCTAGTTAGTAACTTTAAAAAGTGGCATTCACCATACTGTCTGGGAAGATGGTGATTAGTCACCCATGATATTGCCTGCCAGCTCAGACCAGAAAACAGTTGGTGAGTCAAATCGATTTAGTTTTTTCCAGGTAACAATTTATAAAATCTTTTTTCCTTTTCCCCATTTTTTTTTCCTTTTCATCAAGCCTTCTTTCAAATATACAAAAAACACATCAACATTTCTTGCTCATGAGTGGATCTATTTTTCTTATCTTCATATTTTTACTATCACCATTCACCTTTTTATCCACATCATCAAAATGTGAATCAAAAATCACAATGGCAACCTGTCGCTGGTGTCTCTCTGAAAAGTTCAAATTTTAAAGAAAAAAACTCTGTCTCAGTTAAACGGCTGCTGGTCGAAGCTTTGTATTTATCCAAAGATATCTGCCAATTTCCTCTTTTAAAGAAAGAAAGCAATCACCCCAAAATGTTTAACTATTCTTTAAAATGATGAAGCAGCTTTGATGATCTTAATTGTATTGTGTGTCCATTATGTAAGGCTGCCTCATGTCCTTATGGTCTGGAAGGTATCCATTAATCATCTAAGCAGACAAATACTTTAGTAACTACTAATCTATTATTGTGTGCCACCCCCCTAAATATCACATAATATTCCAGACAGTAATGATGTCATTTGGAGGTCGCGCACCCAGGTTGTGCACCCAGTCAAAAGCTCATTCCTGGCTGTGCGCCAGGCTCTGCTGATGGGTATCTGCGTTTGTGCACTGAGTCATTACAGCAGTTCTGTAAATAGAAACCCAACTGAAGGAAATGTCTCAGATCAAATCAGAACACAAGTATTTTTCCCTAACCGCTTCCCAAACCAACACACACACACACATAAACACACACAACCTCCAAGCAGACATGCACACAGAGATTTTGTCTTTGGAGGATTAAAGAGCTGCTGACATGATGATGACTCAACCACACCTTTGCGAGACTCATGTTAACAACAAAGAACATCCTCTCAAATCGTTGCCATACTGATTTTATTGCCAGTTGAAGAAGAATCACGGAGGTCTCCCTTGGCGTGTCCCATTCACACTTTTGATTTAGGTTTAGATTTAAGACAAGCAGCTCTGGATATCTGCTCAGTATTCCCCCAGGGTCGATGCATTTCACTCAGATTACAGACGTTCTTCACTATCACCATGTCAGAGCATAAGAATGAAGAACTGACCAGTGGGGTCTCTCTGCAGCCTCTACTCTTTGGAAAGGCTCCCACAAAGTGAACTGAAATACTACAATAACTTCACAATGCACTTCCCTGGTCCCAGAGGTTTCATCCAGGCTGCGGCGAAGCCATTAATCTTGATGATACAATGGCTCCGCTGTGGCTGCTTCGCTCACTCAAATCTCTTTTTTACCCTCCATTTAGGTGACACACATCTGATATTTTATTTGTTGTCTTAAATAGGGTTTATTTACATGGGTCCAAACTTTCAGATCATTAACTCTTTGTGGTAAAGAACAGGAAATGCATTACAACTGTTTTTGTGCTTGATTTTTCTGCAGGAGTTTAATGTTTTTTACTTGTTCAGATCAAACCTTGAAAGATATTTTCATTATTTGACACAGATATAGCATGTAAATTAATCCAGTAAAAAAAAAAAAAAAAAAAGTTTTATTTATCCTATTTTAGGAAGTTATTAAGAAGCCACATTTGTTCCAGAAAATGCATAAAACATGAGTGTTACCAAGTTAAAAAAAGTCTTAAACTCAGTTTGTTTGGGTGGATGTTTTAGGCTGGAATGTGTAGGAGGCCCCTTATGGTGACATCACCCTGCTGTGTATGACTTCCTGGAGCCGTGATGTCCTCCAAGACCAAGATATCGGGTCATGACCTTTTGCTCTCTGTGGAACGTATTGCTTTAACTGCTAGTTACACCTTACACCTTATACCACAAAATATCTACAGATGGGGTTTTGATCAATGCCAGTGACATTAAAATCTAACTTAATATCAGGATTTTACATCTCTCTGTTCACAGTGGATACTGTTTAAGAATAAATACAATCATTATTGCTTTGATTTTACAAAAAACAGCCCGTTACGTTGTTTTGAGGCTCCCCAGGTTCATACGTGCATGATTTCTGTGTGACAATGCAGCCCAGAATAAAAAGAAAATGGCCTCCTCATGTCCTCCTTTCAACTGAGACTCCTCACACATGCATATGTGGACTATGATTGCATTAAAAAATTATACAATATCCACAGAAACTACTGCATGTAAAACTTAAAAATGGCATCCAAGACAGGCAGCAACAACATAAAAAGAATGTATTTTAAGTACAATTATGATCATTTTATTAACTCTAAGTGATGTTGCAGCTGAAAGCCAACCAGAAAATTATAAAGTTTTGTTGTATCATTACATTTACATGTAACCATGGCAACCTCTAAAATTACATCCATGATAGTGACAATCGCATCGTAGATAGATTGCACACTCACCAGCCACTTTATCGGCTCATTTATGCTCCCTTTACGTATGAAAATAGATAAATCCATCCAAACATCATTACTACCATGCGTCCTTTACGATGGCATGGCAATACCTCCACCAGGGGGCAGTGCAGAATTCAGAGTTTACCTCAGAGTTCTGGCGTCAGCTTCCAGTTTGTAGTGAAGGTCAGTTTCCTGAAGAATTGCTGGAAATGACAAAGTGACCTAGTTTTTCTAAAATGAGAACTTATAACTTGCAGAAAACACAAAATTCCAGATTCAAGATGGCTGTGCCACGTACCATCCATGTTGTCTTTATAAAATTTCTTTCTAATATGTTTGGTGTCCTTTCAACTTTTGGTGTAAATAGCACAGAGTTGCTGTCATCAATGATTGCTTTGTTATGGTGGGCTTTTTCGTAAAATATTGCATCAAAATGTGTGGGTTATTAACAATTATTGCCTAAATTAGCTGGTGTTCTCATGGCTACACAGCCCTGTGATAGACTGGCAACCTGTCCAGGGTGTACACTGTCTCTCGCCTGCTAATTGGTAGGGTAGCCTCCAGCTCTCCTGCGAGTCTGAACTGGAATAAGTGTATAGAAAATGGATGGATGGAGAGTTTTATAAGGCATAATTGTAGATGCTCAAAAATTGGCTCTCTTTGAGGTGTCCATTTTGTTCATGTTGGTGCAAGAACTACTGAGGCAAGAAAAAAAGAAATCAAATTTTATAAGGCACTTTTCATACAAAAAGTATGAACTTTACACACACACACCCCTTTCTGTCTTTTCAACTGAATACTATTTTGGAAATTAACATTCGGCTTGACAGAGCTGTGAGGATACAAGATCTTGGGGAACCGTTCTCACCAGGAGCCAGCCCACTCAAGACCACAGAGGGTGTCACCAGTGGAAATCACTCAGATCAGGACAGGTAGAGGTCCGCACCACACCCAGAGAGCTGTGGTTATCATCATGGATGTGCAGCCGACAAAAATCTGCAGCAACTGTGTGATGCTATCATGTCAGTATGGAGCAAAATCTTCCAACCCAGTGCTAGCAATGTGTGCCAAACAAAAAACAGCTTAATCTGTGGTTTCTGAAAATGTAACATTAAAAATATCAGCATCTTTTTTTTCCCCACAATGCAAAGCAGTATGTCTTCAGTCTAATGTGCAGTGGTGGTCTGAACCTTGGGCTGGCTCCCTCCCAGCAGCAGAGACCAGCCCCTCTGCCAGCTCTGGCCCCACTGTGGGAAACAGCCTGTGTGTTATTGTGTGTGCAATGAATCGCTGATGACGCATTTGTTTATAAGCTGGGTTAAATAATGGGAACATTAAATATTTGCTCCAAATAATAATAATCAATTTCCGTACCACCGCAGAAATGAGACTAATCACATGAAAATTGAAAATAAGCAAATAAGTCGTGAAATGATTGTATTTTGTGGAAATTGTGAAGATTTGTTTGTACACACCCTTTGTGGTGAGCATTACCTCAGATTTATGTGCACCACAGTATCCGCCCTTTACATTAGGACGGCTACACATTCCTTTGGAATGTCGTGAAACTTTGTGGAAATATCTGCCATGTTAATTTGCATTTTAAATACAGTGTGTGCCCATATTTGTTGAGTCCTGAGCAGATGGATGGAAATTCTGATCAATATCATGAATCTGTTTGCAGAAAGGAAAATAACGCCTGGATTTAGGGGATGAATCAAGCTGTGACTACATGTGTACTCTCACAGTCAGCATCTTCATTGGAAACTCCAAACTCCCATGCAAATCCCTCCATCTAATATGATGAATCTGACCACAGAGCTGTTATTCCCTTGTGACAGATACTCCTCTGTCAAGAATGATTAAACTCTCCCACAGTCTGTCATTCTCACACTGTCTTTGCTTCTAATATGCAGGAATTCTCAAGAGAAAATAAAAAAGGGAAAAGACGGTACACGTGAAGATCAAACACAGGAATAAAACAAAATAAACATCACACGAAGGGCTCTTTATGAGCGAGCAGATCTTGAGTGACAGACAGCATGGTGGCTGGCATGTAAAACAAAGAGAGGTTAGGTCTATTCACTGACTTTCCTGTTTATACGTGGCGTGATTTGTCTTGGGCTGCATTCGCCGGCTGAGCAGGAGGAGTGTTTATAAATGGCTGACTGACAGAGGGGAGAGCAGAGGAGAAACTTGGCGAGGTAATTTGAATTCCTGTGGTTTTGCCTGTGAAGGTAAACGAGTGTCTGTGTGCTGTGACAGCAGCATAAAGAGGTGAAGAATAGCAGGTTGGCTGGTAAGGTGTAAGGTCAAAAGATCTGCATGTAAAGAAGACCACCAAAACAAACACAGTTTATACTATTAAACAATAGTTAGAACTCAGCCTATAGAAAAAAGTAAGTAAAGTTTATTTATGAAGCCCTTTTCAAAGACACAGTCACAAAACGCTGTACACAAAAAGAGTAATAATAACTTTATTATCATCATCATAATCAACATGATAAAAAGTAATAAATACATTGTCGAGCCCCATTTGGGAATTGGTCTCTGCATTTTACCCATCTATAGTTACTCTAGAAAGCAGTGGGCTGCTTGACAAGCAGTTGAGGGGTGTTAAGAGCCTTGCTCAGGGACCTGACGTGGTTCAACTTTGCTTGGGCTATGAATCAAAATAGTTAATTTATATTCCAGTAAACTTTAACAAACTAGTAATGTCGCAAACCAACAAGAGTCATTACAAGCAAAACAATCAACACTGTAGGTTGAGCATGTTTAAGGTCAGAAATCAGTGGACTAACTGAAAAGTCTCAGGGATTAGAGTAGGGGTGTCCAGCTCCAGTCCTTGAGGGCTGCATTCCTGCAGGTTTTAGAAGTTTCCCTGCTCCAACACACCTGATTCTAATTTGAATTCAAACCTCAATAATGCTGTTGTCAAATGCTGCCCAAGCATGTTGACCCATTAATTTGATTCAGGTATGCTACAGCAGGAAACATCCAAAAATATGTGGTCCTCAAGGAGTGACTTTGGACAACCCTAGATTAGAGGGTCAGTGTGAGGTGTAGATCAGCTGGTACAGCCAGATACTGGGAAGGAGGATGAGTCAGAACCATACAGCCAATCCCAAAGAACCACACAGCTCACCAGCAAATCTGTAACTGCACACATACTCTACATATAACGAAACAAGGAGTAGGACCTGCAAAAAGTTCTGTAAAGTTAGAATTTTCCAGAAACTAAACTACCGCAAGACAAAACTCGAAAGGCAGGCTAACTGGAAGAACAGTGGAGACAACAGTGATGAGTAAGAGGGACAAACAATGATCTGGCAAAGAACAAAGTAAACCAAAGAGATGATAAAGTGAAACACTAGAGACAAATCAAGGTGCTGATGTAGTAATCCGATGCTAAGAATTCAGAGCAACAAGGCAGCAGGAAGACAACAAATAAAACAAACACAAACAGCATCCAGTGACACACAGCTAAAACCAAACTAAAAACCCATATACAATGACAATCAGCTTAAGCATGTTTAGTTGAATGACAGTGTTTTAAGACCCTAATTAAGAGTAATGTCTAAGATATTATTTTTTAAAGTGGTTGTTACTCTTCAGTTTGTTTTCATCTGAGCTTTGGGCTTTTTCACCAATACTTCTGCAAAGTTTCTGTACAACCATCACCTTTATCTTTTGTTAAAAGTGAAATGTAAATGTCCAAATAAATCATACAACCACAAGGTAAATATCATAAAATACCAGTATGAAAAAAGTCCAATCAAAAGATAGTCATCTTAAAAAAACAAACTTTTAAATTCTTTGAAATGGAATTAAATTAATCCAGCAACATCAGCTTTTTTTAATTTTAAGCCATTTGAAGCTGATTCAGTTTATACACAGAGCAGTGTAATTAAAATTTCCTTTTTCTAATTTTAGTACATTCTAGGAGCATCACCAGAAAAACTTTATTTTTGGATTTTTTTTTGCCAGAGCATCTCCTGACAGCTGTGTTTCATTTTATGGCACAGCGCCACATGGCAGCCACTTACTGATTGTTTTGGACACACACCATTGCTGATTCAGCAAAGAAACCCAAGAGGATATTATTGGAGAAAGAGAGGAAAAGAAAGAGAGAAAGTCAGTCAGTAAGAGATGTGATAAGAGTTAACATCAGACAGACTTTTACTGGCTGGAAAGAGCTCAGGGAAGAGACAAGATACATGCTACATCTGTGTTTATTAGAGATCTACAAAGTGAGAAAATCTGCTCAGTGTGACTGCTTTAAAGTTTTAAAGCCTTAACTAAATCTTTGCACAGTGGATAAACTCATCAATAACACACTTTAACATGAACTGAGGTGAAAAACCCACTACATTTACAACAAACTGACCGCAGTGTCAAAAAGCAGCAATAGTTATTTCTGAGTAGGAATAAATCAAAGCATCTTTCTCATGCAACACAACCAACCATTCAACAACACGTCATATAAAATACTCAAAAGCCACATGCTGCCTCCATAAGGATAATTTGATGATATAATATTTTTTTCTTAAATAAACAAACACATACAAAAAAGTTCCCACTTTTATTTTCACTCTTAGGTGATAAATACGCTGGAATTTGTATTCTGGGACTTGAGGCGACATGGACTCGGGTTAAGACCCAACTCACCAGACATTCCTAATGAACCCAGCTGTCTGGGGACCAGCAATGTCAGCCTGCCTTCCGGCATTCTTATCATCACCCACACAAAACCTTCCCACCAATCAAACTGGATTCTGGAAAGGAAGTTGAAAATGTCAAAGACTATTAATACTGCTGCGGCCTCTTTGTCTGCCTCTCAGAATACTAATCGAGGAATGAGCGAGGGCCAACCCTCTTTCTTTTTCCCACATTCGATTATAAGGAAAACGAAATCTTCAAAAGACAAGTGTGGCTACAACTTACTGCATAGGGGGGAGAGAAGCATGTAAAACCCTGTTATTTAAAGATTCAGCCTAAGACCACCAACACAATGAGGCATTCACATTTTTAATAGTAAGTTGTTGGCACTGGTTAAGCCTTGTTTCCTCTTTAACAGCAACGATATCCTGTTCTGCACGCTTTCTTTCAATGGGACTCAGGTAAACCAGGGTGGGGCCTTCCGTTTCATGACACATTCTGCCGAACTGATGGCTTTTCTTTGTGCCTCTTCATATAAAGAAGCTAAAGGATACTCTTTCATGCACTTCCTACAGACATAGAACCCTCTAAAGAAACTATGTGCTTTTTTATTTGAAGCTGTCGCAACAATGACTGCTCGGAGCTACGGCATTTAAACAGCACATGTCTACGCTATTATCATATTACTTTGGTTTGTTATTTACTTCAAAAACTAAAAAGGCGTGCATGCCTGAGATAGTCACTTCAGGCATCTTGTGTCTCAGTACAGCTTGTTTCAACAATAAGCGTGTTATTGGGCTTTTCCCAGAGCAGCTGTTCCCATGCCATTCACTCACTAACAAACTGAGAGCAAACACATTTGTCAGATGCAGTTCAGCATGATCAGAACCCTCTCTGGTTCATCGTGTATGCCAACTGAAATTTTTATTACTTCTACATCAACAAACATGTGTGATTAACTGCTTGCTTTATACTGTTAAGGAATTCTGACTGCATTCAGTCTGTTTGTACCCACATGAATTATATTTCAGAGATTTTAATGAGGATTATATTCTTTGAATCTAATTACATTATGTATTTTGAGTCTTTGCAAGACAAATTGATTACAAGCATTGACAATCCCACTGCACATAAATTATTCCACTCTGCAGCTAATAATAGTTTGAAATCTATTGGCAAAGAACCAGAGTATAATAAAAAACACATCTGACTAAAAAGGTGGTATTTTATTTTTATTACCCCATTTTAGTGGTCAAATGCTCTGTATTGTTTAGCCATCTAAAGCCTGAGGTCCCCCCAGTTTGTGGGAACTGAGAACAGATGGTGCTAAACTTTGCTAACACACAGTCATGAATGTTTTATAATTAATGACAACTAATTTGTGTATGTTTTTATTTATTTTTCAGCATAAATAGTAAATAAAGTATTCAATAAAATGTGTTGTGTTACGAGACAAATATGTCAAATCAGCTATCAATGCTACGGTGGAAGATTTCTGTTTTAAATCTGCAAAGTGTCACCTTCAGTCTCAGAAAGTCGAGCCTGATGGCTAGTAGTAGAATGTCAGAGGAATCGGTCCTGGCTACTTCTTGGGTGGGTTGCATACACTATAAGAAAAACATTAAATGAGAAGCTCCAAGCTACTATAAAAAAATAGAGAACTATTTGTTTTTTTCTAACATTCAGAAGATGCCAGTCCTGATTCTGGGTTTCTTTCTGGTTGTGATAGCACAAAAGAAGATTTTGTGACCTTTCATGTCTGACCTAAAGATGTTAAACTGCTACATAATTTACAATTTCCCCATTTAAAAAGAAAAAAACATACAAAAAAAACAAGCAGTTGTTATTTTTCAGGCAGCTGCTTTGCCATTTTGCCAAAACACAAGCAATTTTAAGATGTTTGATCGGAGCTCTTAAGAGTGTTTCTCATTAGCAGCTCTGAAATCTTATTAACACGCTGAACATCATTTCGCTCATGACTTTTTTTGCAAATTCTCCTCTGCTGACCTACACGTTCCTTTTTATTTGATCATCAAAATTTGTGGATGCATCCAAATACATGTGGTATTGATATCAACGCAAAAACACTCACTCATCTGGGAGCCGTAACCTCTGTCCTCAGTGTGTTGCAAACAAAACAAGCTCGCTCTCACATGACATCCACCACAGAAAAGGCAGAGTGACAACCCCAATGATTTAAACTCATTATCAGAAACATTTTTCAGGTGGTGAGAAAAAAAGAAGTTCCTGTCTGGTGCTCATGTCATTAATGGTACATAGTTCAATGCCAAAGTAGCAGTAATAGACTGATATGTTATCTTCATTCTTTAAGCCGTCTGCAGTGAAATGTTTCCAACTAAAGCTATGAGAAGTCTAGGAAACACATCAGGGAAACCTTGGGAGAGCGGCTTTAACAAATGATACTTAAGTGAAGGTCTGTGACATAGTGTGTCCAAACCTGGCGACAACATGTCTGAGTCATTGTGTCACTCCAGTTCAGAGGAGAGTGCATCTTATCTGAGAATGGAAGCCAGCAATCTCCTCAAATCCTGGGAAGATGCATGTGTAAAGCTACATAATATAATAATTATTTATACATATGAAAAAGAAAGTATCACCTGTAAAATTTTACAGATCAGAATTTAATTAAAAAACTGAGTGAGTAGAGATTGTTGCTGGCAATCAATCTGGGAGGTGTTAGCCAAAAAAATAAAAAATAAATAAAATAAAATCAGCAGATGCCTATCTTCCCAGGAGTGGATAACCTGACAAGTTCAGCCCAAAGTTAGACCGTGTAATGCTCAGAGAAACTGCAACAAACCAAAAAGCTACACCTCAGACTCCACAGACCTCACCTGGCATGTTAAATGTTGAAGTTCAGACAGTACCGTTAGAAAAAGACTAAACAAGTTTGACTTGTTTGGAAGGAATATCAGGAGAAAGCCTGTGCCTTTACATCTAAGCAAACCACAAGATGGCTGGAATAATGGCCTTGGACAGATTAAACCAAAATGCAGATGGTTGATAACAATGCACTAGAACACTTTTAGCAAAAATCAAATGCAGTATCAGTGGTCAGGCACAGTAGTGGAGGGATGATGCTTTGGGCTTGTTTTGCAGTCACAGGACCTGGACACCTTGCAGTCTACAGTTAAATATGGGGTCATCTGTCTCACAGATGAAACCTGGCTGAAAGCTTGGCTAGGTCATGCAACAGAATAAAATCCAGACTTCTGGGTGAATGCTGTAGAAGGACCTTCCTCTAAACAATGTGAGAGACTGAAATATAAAAAAATTATTACTTCTAGTCATTGCTGGTAAAGTTGGTTCTATAAGCTGATTAATCATGAGGTTTTTGTCAAATGATTAATGATACAGTATAATGTGTCATGTGCTGTGTGTTGTCTTGAGGTTATATTTGTCTCATTTTAATATTTGATATAGACCTGATGAGCTTTTTTTTTTTCCTATTTGTCACGATGCCTGTGATGGTCTATTCCAGGGTGTACCCTGCCTCATGCCTAGTAGCTGCTGGGATAGGTTCCAGCCACACCGCTGCTCAGCACTGGAATAAGCGGGTAAACGATGCTTAAAACCTTTAAATTCAAAGAGGTTGTACTTTATTTTTCATATGACTGCAGGTATCGTGTCTGAGGTATGGCCTCCAGAAACATGGTGTCATGTCTTTTTTTGCAGTACTTTTTGTCAAACACATTAGATGATTATTTCTGATTATTTTACCTGATATCTTCCTGAGTGTTTAGGCTTAACAAAACATCTACTAATTAGTTGTTTTCTACTTTGGAGACATCTGATGCTTATTAAAAAAAGAAGAAAAAAAAAAAAGCTTTTCAGCCTTTTCACATCGACCACCAGCTTTAACGAACATCTTTAACTAAAGCAAAAATGATGTCTACAATCTTTTCAGTGCTATTGTAACTCATTTAACTCATTGCCCGTGTTTTGTTTATTTAATGTGCATGATGATGGCAAACACATCAAAGCCCAGCGATAGAGAAAGAATACCACTGATGATAACTTGGAAAACAAGCTCTCAAAAAATTAAATGTAAGATCCATGTGTATCTTGTGTCCTTTCAGCAGCTTTTGATCAAAAAGCTGACATCTTTGTGCCATTTAAGCATCTCTATTCCCCTCCGGTCTCTGCGGTTGTGTTGAAAACAAAAATCATCTGCTCAAGTGGCGGCTCTCCTCCTGCTCGTGGCCAAATGGAGTCAAGACTGAAAGCATGGAGCGAGTGACTAAGGGAAGATGTAATGCTTGGCAAAGAGACACAAGCTCTTTTTTACCCTTTCCCCCAATATTTCCTTACTTTGGGGTGTGCTAAAGGAGCAACAATTTGATGTGCAAATTTTTCTTTTTTAACTTTTTTCTTGTCTCCTTTTCTCTACAATTTTTATCAACAAATAAACCTCACTTCCTTCTCCCTTTTACCCAGCAATCTTTTGCTGAGTGTGGACAGACTGAAGATGATGGGAGAATCTCAGCAGACCTTGGAGCATTTTAAAATAGACATAATGTGCAGAAATTTGTAACCTCTGGCCGAGTAGCTGTAGTGGTGTAGGTGTTCAAAGACAAGCGAGGGGTATATCCATGAAGTCATCTCTGACAGAAAAACTCAGCGTTCAATTGACAGACATAACAGGTCAAATGAGGGAGCTAAAAACTTGGATCGTCATGGTTTATTTAATTTACTCCAGTCTATTATTATGACATAATTTCCTCCAGGGCATCCCACTGGACGTACCCTCTTGGATCGTGACCAACCTCTCAGGGCTGAATGAAGGGGTGTGATTTGAATGGGCAGTTGCATAAAGTTTTTGCACATCATTGCTTAGCAGACAGGGCTATCATCCATGTTTCCTTCACCTTCTCCTTTAATGACCTGACCACACTGGATCAGATGAAGCTGAGTAAGTCATCTGTTTAAGGCCAGAAGATTTTTGTAAAAGAACCTTTTCTTCTTTCACACAGTTTTTCTGCAAAATGCTAAAGTTTCATTTGATTCCCATGACGTTGTCCAGTCATCTAGTAAATTTAACATGACTGAACTGAGACACTACAGCCTAGCTGATCTATTAAAAAAATTTAAAAAACAATTCATATTCACTGCATTCATGCATAGAAACCTGAGAGTAAACGACCCAGCTGTTAAAAAGGGAGTTATAGCATTTTTCAGCCTTTTTACAGACTTTCTTGAGGTCTTAATGACATGTCTCTGAAATTGTTTGGATAAATTACCAGAGTAACCACCCCAACCTTTTCACCCAATAACTTTCAGCTTTTTTCATGGCAGCTGGTTTTGGGGGTTACACGTTACACCATCTGCTATAGTTCCATGATACACATAATCCACAAAACTCCACTCCACCTCTATTCTGCAGGGTGTGCTCTCAAAAACACAAACATTTGAACTGTCCTCTTCAACCATCTCTTCCCAAGAGTTGCAGATTTTTCAGTGTTGGGAATGGGCAGTTGTGCTACTGCTTATGCTAGCTGAGGGGGTGAACAAAGAGCGAGTGGCTCTTTGTAAATCAATAAAAGTCATTAAAAGTCAGTAACATTAATTTTTACATTAACTGGATGAATAGATGAGAATTCACCTGTTTAATCGCTTTAGTACAGGTGGACTTGGACTGAACCATTTAATTTAAGATTGCTCAATGCAGTGCCACTTTTAACATCTGTGGCATGCTACTGTTTGTATTACATAAAACTGTTGCAAAAATAATTAAATAGATGATCATTTGTTGACTTTTACACAAACAACCCAAATCTTAGTTCTTTCCAAGTCATTTTTTCTAAAATTCTTTCACTTTTCACGAGGTTTTCAATCATTCAGAATGTATCATTACAATTAATTACATGAGTGTCCCTCGTTAACCCACAATTTTTTGTTGCCTATTCTAAATGTACCCAAACAGGATATCTATAATGTCCCTAATACACTTGTAAGCATTGTAATGCAAATGAGTGTTTATTATTAATGAAGCAATCCAAAAAAATTACTTAAGGTTCACTTAAAAAAAACAAGAACATAAAAAAAACACACAAATGATCAATAAATTAATAAAAACTTTGGTGGCAACAGGTGGAACAGTGCTGGCAGCCCCAATGAGCAGGAAAAAAATCGCTCCTCCCAGAATCTCAGTTATGTACCAGCGTTTTTTTGAGAAAAGCACTTTTGTCAGTCTTTAGAAATCATCTGAGGTTGATATTCTGCACCCAGAATTATTAGAAGTAACTCCTTTACACTTGCACACTTTCTCTCATACCATTTCTGACAGCTTTACTTTCATTATTCCGTTTGTCCCAACTGGCTGTGAAGGGTTTCTGTTCAAGGCTATCCAGCATATTTTATGTTTTGGGAGGAGGGCTCTCTGAATCAGCTGCTTGGCTAGCAGGTGGTATATAAGACGCAATGCAAAACAGTGGTAACTTAGTCCACATCAAGAAGAAATTTCATCTTTGGCAAAAGCAGGCAAACATTAATTATGCGTCAAACAAAATAGAGCCATTAAAAGGAATTTGCATTTATGCAATAAAAACATGTTAACTTTGACAGCCCTACTTCTCATCTTTCTGACCCTTGTCATTGGTTAGTTTTGGGATTGAAAGCACACGCATGGGTTATTGTCATGTGAACACCAGCCTTCACAGAAATAGAAAATCTAATAACTATCATCTCAAAATGTTTTTGGGTTCTGGACATGCCTATCTGTTACATTTTCTGAACATTTTATACTTCACTTGCATTAAATTTACTGGTTTGATGAAATGTATAGATTAAGTTATAGAGAGATTTTCTGATTTGGCCAACTGGGGGAGTTTCATGTTTCAAGGCTGGGAGAAGGAGATGCAGTGTGGGGGTTCAGGCTCGGATGTCAGTGTCCCAAACCGGCTTAGGTACCCAGAACAAACAGGAAATTATGATGTAAAGAGGGAAAAGAAACATACTAGAATGAATAAGTGGCAGTTGTAATAAACAGCTGTTTAGTATAAAATACACATTTTCACAATAAAAGTTCAATATAAATAAAATGAACATTAAATTAATCAGTGTTTAACAGAATTTCTTTTACAGAAAAAGGAGTTATTTTATTAAAGAGGTGTTTATATTATTACTATCAATGCAGTTTAAAGGGTCAGTATTATTATTTGTACACACATAATTTCTTAATAAAAATTTTAATATTCAAAAACACTATTTTTTCACACTATAAATTGCAGAAGTAGCACTTCTTGTCACTTTCTATGACAGAAACGTTCTGTTGGCTTGTCCCAGTCTGACTGGTCAGATAATTGATCCAAAATGTGCAACACAGCTGCTCATTCTTTGTTTGGGGTATGCCAAACTGGTCACACATTTACATACTGTGAGGCCTGTTGAATGCCTCTAACCACCCCTTGTGTAAACGTGTTTCATACTGATGTCATTAGGGAGGCTAAATAAATAAAAGTTTGGACTTTAAACAAGGTTTTACAGACAGTTCAGGAGCTGTATTTTCTTTTGTACAGAAAAATTCCCTCTGGTGGCCTGTGGTCTTTGTAACTTTGCAGATCTTGTATTTTTAAAGGAGCGTTTTTTGTTTGTATGTTTCTTTGTATCCTTCTTTTAACAAAAAAACATTGTAATTGTTTCTTTTCTATAGCACCCTCAACTCATTTACCACAGTTTTATGACTGTATAAAGCAGGTACACCATGCATGCTATATGAGTCGCATGCTAAATTAGCAACTGGGTATTGATTATGTGTAGTGGTTTTATTTAAGTTCATTGACTTAAGAAAATATGTTTGTTGTAGGATTACCTGATCCAAGAAATCCCCCAAAATGAAGCTGTTGCATCAGTTATTTGTTCATACTCTTAAATAAATCTGCTAATAACGTCCTGTAAAGTAAAGCACCACTACTACAAGCGGAGGAGTTATGTCTCAGCTGTGTAAAGACGTGATGTTTACAGGGTTGTGTTAAAAGAACAGCGTGGCCCGTGGCCCCTTTAAGAGCTGGAGAAGAGAGACACACACCGAAGGAGAGAGGGGATGTTGGAGCAGAGAAAGTCGGTGTGAAAAACTGTCTGTATAGTGTTGAATGTCTTCTACAAGCTTTAGTGATAAACTACACACAACTCTTCGAGTTAAAGCATGGTCTGCTTCACCAAAGTGAAAGTAACTAACACTGAAGCTAGCTGCAGTTTCACCAGGGGTAATCACTTTCTCTGCCGCTTCCCGACTTCTGTGTGGATGCGGAAAGTTTACCAGCTGTTTCTGTCAGAGGTAAAACCCGGTTTTGTTTTTCGTGATGTGCTTTAGTCGTACTTGGTGCTTCTCTATGTCATGAAAAAATTTTAAAAACCTCACAGCCCCCTCCCTTCAGATGCAAATAGGTGGGTCCTCATCTTGCAGGCATAGAAAACCACGCCCACCAATGCATATGAACGGATATGAATTTATATGGTGTAGATTTGCTAGTTTCAGACTTCTATTCTTTCACAGAGTTTCTGATAAAACATTCCTGCAATGAGACAGATTTGTGCTTTATTCTTACCCTTCTGATCCTCATCTGGTGACAGACAGCAGCTCAAATCGTATCGCTGAGGGGATTCTGGAGGGGAAAAGTCTTCCACCTCAAATATCGCTCTGTGGTGTAGGTGCTTTGCAAATCTCGCTTCCTGTCTAGCACCATTTTCAGCTTCTTATACTAATCCAGAGGAGCTGTTGAGAGGCTGCTGCTTGTATAATAATCAGGACGTCTCCACTGGAGGCTATCCAACATGGACTTACTTTGGAGAAGGAGGAGGGCTCTTAAATCAGCTGTGTGTTCACTTAGCAGGTGGTATTTGAGACACAACGTACTACGGTGGTAACTCAGTTCACATCGATAGTAGATAAAAATGACCTTTCAACCATCTTGCAGAGTTTTAATCTAAACTGTCCATATAAAAGACCCATTCTGTGTCCATTTATGCTTCAGAACCACATTGTTTCTGTATCACTTCCTGTAACTACGCAGATGGTGTGTGAATTAAATGCACGTAAAAAAATCAAAACACTGCTTGTGTGAGTTTGCGTTAACTTTGACTGCCCCAGTTTAGACAGAAACATAATTTCAGTCAAGTTAAAAAAACAATTATATTCTGAGTTAAGCTACATTTTTGTAGCACTGTCATCAAAGCTAGTTTACTGGTAGCTATGGTTGCATATGAAAGCATTAGGATGAAAACTTTACCATTTCCTATTTGGCTTTAGGAAGTAACATCCTGTGGTTGGAATTGAAATGCATTATTATGCATTATTAGTAGTTAAAATACATTCTTTTTAGAATGTGATGTTTCTCTTGTGGACATAGTTTTGTTGGTTGCCTTGGTTACACAGAAACACAACACGTTACAATGAAACTTAGCCTGTTTCTGGTTAGGTTTACCCCAAAACTTTATTTGATTGGGCAAAGACATAGGTTTTAGAGCATAACTATCTCTGTAATGGATGCCGGTTTTTTTGTTTTGTTTTGTTTTTTTTGTTTGTTTGTTTTTACCCTTTACACACAGTTGCTCTTGTGACCACCATCTGCTTATATGACCATGTTCCACATTAGCATGTTTTGGGAAATAGGATGGTGTCAACTGGTTTCATGAAGAAAAAAAAAAAACATAAAACACATTAGTCTAAAGAATGGTAGTACTTTTTGACTTTCTTTTCTTTTAAAATTCATTAGCAGATCGACATTTTTCTTCAGGATGTCAATGATCTACATTTGCGTATGTGCTCCTATGTGATCACATCTACTTTTCAGGTCTTGCTGGTGTTCATTTGGTCCTACGCACTTACAGGGAGGAGGGCAGGGCTTGTGTGAAATGACACTTTATGACACTCTGAACACATGTCAAATAAATACTCCCCAACAGAAATTAGCATGGGGTTAAATTACTGTCTAATAACTCACAACGATGGCCTGTGCTGCTATCACATATTGGAAAAGTGAACAAAAGGCATAAATTATACATTTTCTTATAGGTCTTGGCTACTAAATGCTCCATTTCGCATCATTTAGTTGATAGCTATATACATTAAATGTGTTGTAGGCAATTTGGCAGCTGGAAGTAATTAAATTTCAGCTCATTTGTGCTCCAATAAATCAAAACAACTCATTAAAAGAGGCGAGGAAAGTGCCATGAAGCTGAGGGGGTCTGCAGAGTTACGCAACATTCCCAGCAGGCTTGATATAAAAGATTGCAAATGCAATCTGCATTACAACCTGTAACTAACTCAGTACAATAAAAAAAAAAAAAAAAAAAAAACAAGTTCACATCAAAATTGCTTAAAAAACAAAACAAAAACACAAAACAAAACACTATAAACAGTGAGGATACCTACTGGAGGAGGAGACCGTGGTGTGGTGTTGTTTCTGGGTGTTGTGGGATTGTTTCCAGGGCTCTTAAATGCTCCACTGCAGCCCAGTGTATGGAGGTATCATTCCACTGTGACAGCTCTTTTGTGAGTCAGTGGAACAGATTAAACTCTGCTGCGCTTGACTTAAAGACTAATCAAAATAGGTTTTAAAAAGAGAGCTATGTCTACGCCTCTGTTTATTCCTCTCTCTCTTTCACTCCATCTTTAAGTCTCGTCATTCTGTTTGTGTCTCTGTATCTCTGATACCTGACACACACTTGCCTTTAGCCACAAAGAACCGCTTTCGGGACCAGGACAATAGCTTGCCCTCTGAGGAGCTGCTAAATCCATAGGGTTGTGAGTTTATATTCAGCCATTGTTGGCCAACACAATACAGAAGCACATCCCCTCCTTTACTGTATTATGGCAATTGTGCTCTAAACAGCCATTCTGGGGTTATTCCATGCGCCAAGGTGATTTCCGTTTGCAAAGTATAGTTTTTCAGGTTATTGATGTCTTGTTTGTCATTGGAGGCTTTCATGCAGCAGGTCAATGGTTCTTTAGGAACAGGTTGTTCTGAGTGTGTGTGTGTTTGTGTGTGAGAATGTGTCTGGGGAGGAAATTCTACAGAAACATAGGATGTAGTCAGCTTTTCACCTTTATCCTTTTGCTCATTTCTCTTTCACCCTCTTTGTTCTCCGTGTCTGACAGCAGGAAGATGGCGCATTGGTTTGTCATCTACAATCTTGAACAACTAATCCAAGCACTGTTTTTTTTTTTTTGTTTTTTTTTTTACAGAACCCTTAAGGATAGGAGAGGATAATTTAAGTTTCAGTTTCAGTTTAAATGTTTTGAGCCAAGTTTTGTAATATTATTTATTGCCTTTAAAGTGGAGTGAATGTGAACAGAAAATAATCCTATGCTAATGACTGTTTTTTAAGAATAATTTTACTTGTGGAATCTGCTCGGTTTCTTCAGAACTGCTGGAAAGCAGTTAACAAATGTTACTCAGGAATCACTACATCAACACCTCAGTGCAGAGAAGGGGCATACCTAGTGTTTACAACTGCTTTGTACATATGGGAGTCATCACACATCTAACAGATGCTGTTAGGGGATTATGACCTTCTGTGGGTGGACCTGACAAATGCACATGGATCCAGGTCCCACAGACTTGTCCAAAAGTGACTGAGGAGGAATTATGTGCCAGCCAATGTGCTATTTCTGAACTATAAGCACAATTTTAGCTCTGGGAAAGCATTGAGAAATGAATCACTACAGGATGAAGCATCTCATAATTCAGTGTGCTTTGACAGGAGGGCAGCAGCTCAGCAACAATCTACCAGTCTATTCCTTAATGGCCAACTGAGCTGGGGATGCTGTAGAGAGAGGAATTAAGACTCCTGGTGCTTAATTAAGTGATCAACAAGTTCTGTCATTGTCATGTCTACAATCAAAATCAAGACAAAAAAAAAAAAACAACAAAAAAAAAAAACAGTTTTCACAAACATAAGATGGTATTTTCCATTGTTGGCTACAAAAGCATTTCCTGTCTTGTTTTGTATGTGATTTTATTATTGCTAAAAGTCATGTTTAATATCTGCTTGAATGTGTGTTTATTCATATAAACATGAGTCTATGCTTGTGGTTACCTGTATATGCCTGTTTGCCAGTGTTTATGTGTGAATGTATTGTGCTGCTTGTTTTCTTTGCTTTGTCTATTGCGTTCAGAACATTGGGTTTCCATTTATTGAAACGTACTCCATAAATAAAATTAGCATGATTTGTGGAGTTCATGTGTTGTAATGCTTCTTTGTCCATTGTATTGCATTGTTCTGTGTTTTGGTTAGCCAATTCTGTTTCATTTACTTTCTCTCTTGCCTTCAGTTCAGTTCTGTGTGCAGGAGTGACACTACAGGTGCAGGAAAACAGTAATAATAAAAGCTTATGGGCTGCACAGTGGTGTGGTGGTCAGTACTGCTTTCTCACAGCAAGAAGGTTCCTTGTATTTAACCTCCACAGGGGCCCTTCTGTGTGGAGTTTGTATGTTCTCCCCATGCATGCATAGGTTCTCTACAGGAACACAGACTTACTCCCACAGTCCATTAAACATGCAAGTTAATTGGTGATTCTAAATTCTCCTAGGATTGTGTGTGAATGATTGTCTGTCTCATGTCTCAACATGTTGGCCTAAGCCTGCTTTCAGGTCCTAACCATTTCAAGTACATATGATGAAAAAATTTAGTTCTCCATCACAAATGGGCCAACCCCAACCATCTCAGAGACAGGTAAGGAGCTTGGGGAAGATGTCTGGCAGCAGTTTCTGAGAAAGGAGACATGCTAGAAAGATTTGGACAGGTCAAGTCTCAAACAGTGACAAAATAAATACAGTATGTCTATACGACATTCTGTAGCAGTTTCTATGGCCCCAACTGATCCATAAGTGTCCTATTTCCAATACTGATGTGGAAAGGAGAACCAGCTCCTATCCAAAGAGATAGATGGTTATATAAAAACTGACTAGCACAACCCTCTATGGGAAATCCTGCAAAATGAGGCTCCCTTTCAAGTCTATTAAGGAGGCATTCAAGGTTCTGCAAGTGAGAGCAGTGACAAGCTGTTTTCACACATGAACACCAGAGATTTTCAAAAGAGTGTGTGGGCAATTTGGCCCTGACTTTTTCTGCAGGTGTTGTGAACACATGTACTTCACTGCAGGTTTTCTGCCGGAGAGACACTTTCGCTGCAGGAAATTGGGTTAAAGTTGAGGGGGTAACATCTTTCTACAGTACACAGGAGGCATGACATGAGGAGGTATGCTTTGGAAAACACTTGGTTTTATTTTCCAGACATTAAATAAAGCAGATGGGGTTACTTGTTGTATTGTTATCAACATGGCATGCATTTTGACTTATCCACTACAGTGAAGTGCAATGAAAAGCAGCACCTTTCTGTTACAGTAAATTCTCTGGAAGATCTGGACAGACTGCTCATTATTTTCCAATTTTTTAGGAATACACCCTGGGACTTTATTTTTTTCTAGCATTCTCAGGAATCTTGTGGTCAACTCCTCCATAACTTGAAACATCATTTAACTTTAAGGTGTACCATGACATTGTGTTACTATTACCATCACCATTTCCTGACACATTATGTTCTATGATCACTATACATAAACACCCAGTTAAATCTTGGTAATTATGCTCTGTTCAAACATTACTAGTAAGCTGTGGTAGTTAAACAAATGTAGGCCTAAATGAGTACACAGCACTTATTATGAGAGCAAAGCAGAGGTTTTCTTTTCAATTATATTATTTGGTTCATACCAGTTCTTGAGTGTACTATTTTAATGCACAACAGGCTTACACAAAGCCCTGACAACAGTAGTCTTTGCTGCAGTTATCAAGGTGAGGGTTTCCATGAGAATAAGCAAAGGAGATCATATTTCTTTATTAGCTTGTCTTCATTGGTTTACTGCTAAATTCTGAATCCAATTTTAAATTCTGATATTCATATGTAAAGCTTTCAATAACCATGTTCCAGTGTATCCTAAGGAAAGTTCCATGTTTTTCCAACAGAGCACTTTGTTCTCAGACTGCAGGCTTTCTTGTGGTTCTAGAGTTTCCAAAAGCAGAATAGGAGGTAGAGTTTTCAAATATCAGCCTCTTCTTTTGTGGAACCAGCTCCCAGATTGGGTTCAGGAAGCAGACTCACTTTCTACCTTCAAAATTAGACTTAACACTGTTCTTTGTGATAATGCCTATAGTTGGGGCTGGATTAGGTGACCCTTCATCATCCCTTCAGTTATGCAGCTATAGGCTGATATGACTGTTATGAACTGTTTTTTTTTTCCTTCTCAGCAGGTATACCTAGTTTGGAGTTGTGGTGCTTGGTGACCCCTCTTTCATGTCCTCTCCTCCCCAAACTGTATCTGGTTCTTTTAGAAGTTTATTTCTATTAAAAGGGGATTTTTTCTCTCATTACTCCCACCTGCCACCCTATCTAATCACATTCTGGGTGACTGAATTGAAGAGAAGATACAATGCAATCCGATTTACTTAGCTGGTCAACTTTTTTTTATGTATTTGCTTCATATGAACACATTTTTATTAATTTAACTAATGTGGATTATATAATTAATTGATTTAAATGGATTTCACTGAGTTGAATTGAAATGTAATACAATTTTTTTAGACTGTTCATTTAGAAGTGCCTTAAGATGGCATTGTCATGATTTGGCACTATACCAGTGAAGCTGATTTTAGTTTTAATTATTCTGGTAGAAATATTTATTTTCCTTACCTACATACCTAGGATGTCGGTCTTGCTGCAAGCTGATGACAATAACTGGAGTTGCCAACCCTCTTTGCAATAGAAAAGAATCTTTTGAGCAGATTCCTTGTTTTTACTCAAAGCTGGTGGATAAAAGGTGGGTATCAGTGACTGTATGACCAGGTGCTTGAGACCATTGCAGGTTCCATTTCCTGGACTGTCACTGACCGCCATTAGGGAAAAACCAGTCAAGCGGACCATCTGTTTCACTGATGCTGGAAAGAGGCCAAGCAAAGCACTCACAGCACCAGGGTTCTTTAACGCTAGATTTGAACCTGATGGTGGACTTTGGAGTCTAGCTAAAGTTCCACTCTCAGATCAGTGGTTGTGCTGGTGTTGTTTCCATCAGTGCTGATGATGACCTGGTCAAAGACTGCCTGAAGCAAGGCTTGTTAGCCGTTGCCTCCCAGTAGAGTTGTGGAGATTTTGTAGAGGCAGAAGTTGAGTTCTGATTAACCTCAACTGGGTTGTCTGGCTGAGGCTGGATTATGTTTAAAAAGGACCAAGAACATATGTCAACCTGCCATAGTCTAGGTTGATAGCAACAGCTTCCCAACTGTTTGCTTTGTATCTTCAGTCCAAAACCCAAAATGAAAGAATTTAACACACATTAGTATTTTTGAATAACTAATAATAGTAATTTTAGCTGCAGCCTTTAAGTGGGCAGAAAATGGTACCGTGGTCTATATGCACATCATTCATTTTAATCAATCAATCAGCAAATTTGACTGACAGCTGACTTTTTTTAAGAGGATCATTAAGTGTTTATATCATTAAATATCCTCAACATTGTGCTAGTTAGCTGGTGAGATGGTGATTGATGGGTGCACTGTCAGGTCAAATATCTGCATTGTCAGTGTATTTGAACACTGGGACTCTTTGACCTCTGGTCATCTGTTCCCACCAACCCACAGCTACGTGTGTCAGTCATGGCAAATTGTACTTAATTAGCATCACAACAGCACCAAGGCATGTGTCTGAAATGATGAATCAATCACAGACTTTTTCAGATTTTAAACCTTGAATGCCTCCATGTTTTTTTTTTTTTCTAATTTATCGGCTTTCTGATGGGCAACTATCACCAAAACAAGTCCGGGAAAAATAGGTTTAACAGTTTTTCTCAAGTACACCTGCTTATTCATGCAATCCACTCAAACTCCATCACATAGGCAGTGTGTTGTAACTTGTGTCACAAGCCTGATTTAGAACTTTCAAGCAGTTGGAGTATGGGTAGAAATTGGTAGAACATTTCTTTGACTGCATTCACTGCTATGAAATGGTCAATTTATTTTTATTTTCCCACTTCAACATCATTATATAGAAGTGGTAGAGTTCACGGGCCAGAGACATGCGACATTAACTGAAAGTCCAGTGGGTTTTCTTACATGACTGGCAGTTCCTTACCATATGTGTTTGTGGTTATATAGTTTCTTGTAAAATAAACCATTCATGTCCATAGAACTGTGGGATTACAGGCCACACTAAACCAAAGCTTTTGTCTTCAATTACATCAAAGTTAGTATTTAAATCTGAGGAATGATGCCCACTGTGACATGGCCTAATTCTTTCTGCTGTTTACTTGGGTGGAGGCATAAATATACAAAAGCTGGACCATATTAGAAAATAAATTTTAAAATATTTGGAAATTTATTTGGAATTGCTCATTTAACTAATCTTCCAGGGGGCTAGAGCCGCTTATTTGCCAGGTCTGGTTGGTCAAATATTTGAAACCATTTCAGTTTATAAATATTTCTAAAGTATTCTGACCAGGCTTGTAGCATCACATCCAATGAAAGAGTCTTGACAGGACAAGGAGAGTTTTAAACTTGGCACATTCGTACACACAAACACACATGCACACACTGTCTGAGAACTGGCTGGCCTGGTAACCTCTGGCAGCATGGCACTATGACTTGGACCTTGTTGCAGTGACCCCCAACCAGCTAGACTCAGCCTAAGGAGCCACAGGGACGAGAAATTAAAAATGGGGAGCTTCCCACGAGCCCAGTTGTGGTCCCTAATTAAACAGAATTGCATTCTTTTAGCTGGGCTAGCGCTGCAACGGGTGGAGCATTCATCCATTTACGTTTGTTTTCTCACAGAAAGTGTTGGTAAGAAGCCAGGAGGCAATTCCATCTTTGCCTTACAAACAAAATATTTACCAAGCATGGACAAAACATTATCTGCTGGGGAGGTAGTGTTGTTGAATCATTAATAATCCAAATTCTTCAATCTGGCAATGTATCTGATAGCAACTCAGATAGCAACGCTTACTTAAGCCATGAGGTTTGTTTGGATAGTAAACAGAATGGGTAAAGGAAGGGTTTTAGCTTTTAATCTTGTTTTAACAGGGTCTAGAGACCTGACTTTATTGAGCTTCAGAGAGAGAAACCCATCAGTTAAGATACAAGAACCTGAAGTTGTAGTTGACCTTTCAAGTGAGTCTTTTAATTTCTCAGATTAAGACATTTGTGGTGTCAGAGGTACAACATTTTCCAGGGTTTACATTTTGTTATAATTTCAGTTAACTGTGCATGTGTAGGTGAAATAATAATGGCACAATCTTCAAGTAAATCTGTTTGCAAAAGAAAATAAAAAGTCAAGGAATAAATGCAGAAATGATTTTCTGTCATTTAAATGTAAATTAAAATGTTTTTCTTGGCATTGGATACATTTCAACGGGTAAGCCCAGAGAGGTCGAGTCCAAAGGTGAAACTTCAGGTGGAGAGTTTTTTTTTTTTTTTTATGAGGAGTAAAGGGGATAAAGATTTAGCAATGCTCACATTCAGCATTTATAATGAGGCCAAGCATCACCAGGGATGTAGTTGAAAAACCAAAAAGGTGAGGTGAAAACTGTTGCACCATTTACTCAATTAGAAGCTGGAGCGGAGGCAATGTAAACACTGGCTTGATGACAAAGTGATCACAGATTCTTGACAAAGAAACTTCCAGTGCATGACCTGCATATGGGTTTGTTTTGGCTGATGTTCATGGCTACTTGCCACTTGCCAGCTCAGGGATCTCTCAAATTCTTGGTTTTCTCATTAGACTTTACATGGACCACCAGGACTTCCTGTACCTGCATGAACACACACAGAACTGCTGGGGAGAAAAGGCTATTCAGAAAGCTAACAAGATTAATGATACATTTACACAAACGGATACAGGGGTTGGCTTCTTATGAATTTGTAGCTATGGATGTGTGTACACTACATCCTCTGCTAATTCTAATAGATCATTCTCTGACATAACTCACTGATTACAACCTGCACTATTTTGTGATTTACATATTTTTCTGTATTTTTTTCTAACACAGAGACGCATTAAGAGAGCAGAGGCTGCCATAATCACCTCTCCCAACACTGTGCTCAAAGTTTCTATGTAAAGTTGAAAGCAGTGGTAGCCAACTTCGCTGAATATGATGGTGATTAACACCTGCCAATCCGTTTGTATAAAGCTGGCCATAAACCTCAGCCATTCTCAACTTTCCCCTGCACTGCTGCTGGATGCATTTTGGCATCTAGATGAATTTGGAAGCTGTTGCTATCCTAGATTTTAAACTTATATATTTGAGTTGTGCTGGCGGCCCTGTAAGGATGAGCTCAGATGATTCGCTTCTTAATGCTCAGCCGGGCGATGACCCGGGTAGAAATGATGATGAGTGGTGCTGTTTAAATAGAGAGGAAAACGTGGAAAGAGGCTTTACCAAAACAAAAGAGGCGTGGCTCTTTTAGGGCATCATGATCATAAAAATAACAAAAAGTTAATAATGGATTGTAACATAACTTCACTAGAGCAGCTGCAAAGAATCATAACATCAGCAGAAGTTGTTCAAAGAATTATATTAATGCAAAGTTATCTACTGAACAAATAAAGCTTCAGTGTGTGCTTCAATGTGTGTGCTACGTTACTGACATACCAGCCCAGTCCCTCAAAAGTGAAGCTTAGCAGGGGTTCAGCTACTAAAAAAAAACAAACTATGTATACAAATTGTGGCACAATTTCTTAATATTTTTCTTCAACATGAGACTAAAAAATAACTTAAACATTCTATCATCTATGGGTTGGTATTCGGAATACTGAATCTGTAACAACAACATTGTTTTGTAATAGAAGAGGCCTATGCAATATAGACTTTAGGATGTAGACCAGGGATCACCCTGGTGCAGGTGTCCTGCAGGTATTGCATGTTTCCTTACTGCAACACCTGTAAAAGTCAAGTTTTGCACAAGTCTGTTAATGAGCCAGGCATTTGAATCAGGTGTGTTGCTGCAGGGAAACATCCAATACCTAACAGGCCCTTGAGGACTAGAGTTGGTGAGCACTGGTGTACTTTTCACCAAATGAAAACATTTGTTCATCATGAAAAATGAAATATATCAAAGAAGAGCCAGGCAAACTCAGCAGCTAGAATCTCATGTCAGACAAGTATTCCAAAACAAACTATCACAACTTTATCCTTGCATGATGAAAAACAATATTAGCAAAAGCCATTCAGTTCATCACAAGCAGATTCCAAAAAGTCACAAATGACCTGAGGCTTTATCTTCTAGGGAATATCAGTGTTTGTATTACAATCCATCCAAACTTGTTGGATATTTCCATCTGCAGAATCATAGCCAGGATTTGACACTGAATGCTATTTTGAGACAGCTTCTAGCTTGTCAAACCACTGGCTAATTTTTGTGATTTGATTCATGGTGCAGATTTATCCCACCCAACTGCTCCCTGGATTCACTGCACATAAATAAAATATATCAGAACCACTCCCCACCTCTCATCCCCATCCATCTAAGCACTCTCTTTCTGGCATATATTTTTCAAATTATTTAATATACTGGAAAGATAAGTACTGCAAATACAGTTAAACTCTTTCAATGATATCTCAAAGTAAAGCTGCAATTACTTGTTGCACAAAAGAGCCCCCACATTTTACAAGTAAGCTGCAATTTCAAAGTCACTCAACAGCACATGTGCACATGCATATACAAACATGTGTTCACACATAGCTCAACATAAATACACAAACACATAGATTAAAGATTGGAAAAAATCATCCATGCAAGAGCACCTAAACAAGGGGGTGGAGAGGGTAGACCATTTATTCACCATCGGGGTGGGTCAAAGAGAACAAACAAAGACTCAAACAGGGAAAATGTGATTCAGGTGTGTGGAAAGAAAAGGTACCCTATACATAGCACATCACAACAGAAATGTGACAAGAGCAGCAGGAATATTTCCAAATCTGGGACCGATTGTCTTGCAGAATGAAGAGGAACAGAACAGAGAATCAAATTTTGTTGCTCAGACCTGAGCCATTACTAAAATATAAATCTAAAAATCAATGGATATGAAGTGATGTTTGTGTACAGTTTTGTGCACCATGACATTAGCTGCATCTGTAAAAACTGGCTTTCAAATACTCTAATTACAAAAATCAATGCAAAGCATTAGGGGCAATTGATGTGCAAAACTCCCACAGTGTTAAGCATGTGCCAGTTTTCTAGGAGCCCCCCACCACTACAGTCTCTCTAATGTTAAAGGGCCTCTTTAAACCTGGTAATCATTTTAAGATGTCAAAAAAAAGTGCTCTGCTTTTCTGGGTGAAGTATCTATCACAATTGATGTCTGCGGTATTCTAATGGATGTTAAGCTGAAATGATAAAGGGCCTAGTTCAAAGGAAAACACTCCCTTCTACCTTGAGATCTTTAAAAGCCCTCCTCAAAGGCTGCACATACATCTCAGCTGGGCACCACCCTTAAATAAATTTGGCTCCACTGCCAGAGTCTGCCAAGAATGTAATTGATGGGGACTGACCAGTAATACTTTGAATGCAAACACTTTGGGAGGATTGTGATGGTTCAACAGCATTTCTAGGAAGGGCTGCTGGTCTCTAGGCAGTTTACTGCCCCTGTTAGGAAAAAGAAAGGTAAAGCAGAATGCTGACATGATAACAGTCCCTGGTTTTCATTTGACTTGGATTTACTACATTTTCCGCTATTAAGTCTCAAAAACAACGGAGAATCAAACTAAAGCCCCTTTTACTAAAGCAGGAGACATAGCACCAAGCTCATTGAAACATAAGACACTGTCATTAGCAGATGAAAAGATGAGGACAAAGCGTACACTTGTATGCACATGGGATGGTCGGTAAAGCTTTATAATGCAGCTTGAATGAATTAACCTAAAGGACCTTGAAAACTTAACTACAGTCAGTCTGTCAGAAAGGAATAATTCTCACTAAACAAACCCTGCAGGTACACACAAACAGCCAATGACCAGTGTGACTGCAGCTCCAAATATTTAAGCTATATGTATATACACTCTGTATATGGACCATCCGTTCACCTGCATACTCAAACATGTGTTTGTGCTTTATGTTTCTATTTAAGTCACTTCCATGTTGCTAGGAGAGTTTAGCCTTTTGAAAAAAACTAAGCCAAAATGCAGAAACAATGTGTAAAACTTTGCTTAAAGCCCCACAACTGAACTTTGGCAGATTTTCGCATCGCCTAACAATGGCTAAATTGGCATCTTTCTTGCAAACTGTCTCTTCTCTGAGCTCTCTCCAAGTCAGTCCCACGTTGATTCTTGTCTTACCTCTTGCTCTGCCCCCTTCTCTCTTTCTTCCCCTCACTTCCTCTGATAATGTTCTCTTAGGTCTCTTGGATGAATCAACCATGGCATCATGTTCCAGTTTCATGACCGTATTTAAGCCAAGTTTTAGCTGTCAAATTGGTCCTTTGGCTGCAAAACAAGCTCCAATCAGCCCTCCACCACCATGCCTGTCAGTTGGTATGTTTGTGCTGATATGGTGGGTTTGGTTTTGATTAAATTTGGTGCTGTGCATTATGACACAAACATCATTGTGGTTTTCTCTGACAAAAAGACTATCCCCCAGAAGAAGCTGAGATGTAACTTTGCAAACCTAACCTGCACTTCAGTGTTCTTTTCAGAAAGCAGAGGTTATCTCTTGGAAATTCTTTCAATTCTTTCTTTTCAAAAACTGTTCATTCTTTTTTTTTTAACTGTACTGTTATGTAATTTAAAATTTAACATGCTAACTGAGGCCTGTAGAGTCTCAGATGTAGCTGTCGAGTTGTTTTCTGTTTCTCTGAGAACTGCATGGTATGACTTTGAGCTGGGCTTATTGGGACGTTTTCTCCTGGGAATCACTGTCAAATTATTCCTACTTACAATTAAGATTTCTCACCACAAAATGATTGACTCCATTTTTTAAATGGCATTTCAACATTTTACACACTGATGGCTGGCAACAACTTCTTCTCACTATTGTTTTTTTTTTTTTTTGTGTGTGTTAAAAAACCTCATTAACTTTAACATGTTCACTGTTAATTTCTTTGAACATTATGTCAACAAACCATTTGTGAACTTGCTAGGAAATCCTCTCCTTGGAAGATTGTCAGTCTTTGTGAATGTTTTACCACTTGTGAATAAACTTGAAGGACTTCAAACTGTCATGGTCTCATGGGCAGCAAAAAGTGCTTCTCTCAGATCATTGCTGATGTCTTTCCTCCTTGGCATTTTGCTTACACATAACTGGATGCTACAGACCAGCAAACTGATCATACTTTTGTTTTGTGACCAAATAATCAAAACAGTATGGGTATATTTAGTTTTTATTTTTTTCCCATACACCGTTTTGGTTTATTTTTGTAAATCAAGTACAAACATGACACAAGTGGTGTTGGCTCTCTGAGATACATTAACATAATTTTAAGACCCGATAAAATAACAAAATGATTTTTTAAAAATTCTGTCCTAATTTTAAACCTTAAAAATAAAGTGTTCAACCCCAGTACACAAAAAATGTAGGTAAATTAAAAAGTTAAATTAAAATAATAAAACAAGAATTATTATTATTATTAGTTTATGTAACTGGCATATAATATGATGTGGACTATTGGACACAGGAAACAAACAACAAAAAGGTTACTTTGTTGGACTATCTGTATAATGCATGTTTAAAAAATCCCTGATGTCTCATAAATTACACAGGTAACATAAGACCTATTTTTAAAATAAACTAGACAAAGGCCTTTAAATTGATAGATTTAATGCAGGATTTTTGTCATTTAAAAGAAGTTTAAGCCAAAAATTCTGATCAGATTGAATGACAAGAAGGCCAGATGTGAGCAATCACATAATCGTACACAATTCTGTTCTACTGCTAAGTTTGTACCACATCTGCATGTAAGTTAAAAAAAAAAAAACATCTGACACAGGGGCAACAAAAATCAGTGTAGATCCCTCAGTCTGACAAAGACAAGACCTTTCATCAGATAAGAAAAGAACAATTGTAGAGAAAACTTTCTTTAGCCTTCTCTTCACCCCCTCCTGATGAGGGTTTCTTCCATGTTCCCAAGTTCTGATAGACTCAACATGCCCTTATTTAGAGAGCCTGGGAGGATGAGAGTGTGAGGCTGGGTGATGGTGGGGGATGAAGGGATGGTGGGACAGAGAAATGAGGGAGGTATAGATAGTGAAGGTTTATTGGTTCGGCCTTGACCCCAGGGCTCTCCCAGGTCATAAGACTGTCCCAAAGGGATGTCAACACTGCAAAACACAGAGATGGAGCCCTGTGATAAGGGCTCATAGACTCCTCCCTTTTCAGCTATCTTCATCTATAACCACCACAAAGGAGGTAAATAGGGGCACATTTTCAACCACCTCTCTCCCTCCATTCCATTCTACACCATCTGCATTCCTGTAATGCCCATGGGATAGGTTTATTCCTTTTTCTCACATGGTTGCGTATGCTTCGCACATGTTTGCTACAGATCTCGGTACACACACACACACACACACACACACACACCTTGACACACAAACATAAAACGTACTAGCAAGCACAATCACACTGTGAGCTCACATTTGATAGATGTATGAGGCCCTATGTAAGTGTATAACGTGTGCCATATGATGCTACAGCCCCAAAGCAAGATGATTCAATCACCTTTTAAGTACATACTGACAATTCTGCTGTCGTTGTCCATCTCGAATGACTATCTGACATCAGCGTTTTACTGCAGTGATGAGGATAAGGCTCTCTGTGGAATGCCATGATGCATTTCTCCACATCTGACTTGCATTTGTTTACATTCATTTATCAAAGCACTTGATGTGGCTTGATTTATTTGCAAGAGCATTTTTGTTTGTCCCAAAGGAGGTTTTGAACTACAAATTTGGAGTTCATCAACAAATGCTTAAGCCAGGAAACATTTATATGAGACGTCCACTGAGGCTGGTAGAAAATTATGTCTTGGCTGGTCAGTAACATTAATCTAAAAAAATGCTTTTAATACGTTCCTATATATATTTTTCCAACGGTTGTAAGCAGCAGTGGTCCGAATCTTAAATGTCCATGAAAATATCTGAATTTGACCATTGCAGTTGTGTTCCATTTCTCCTGTTGTCCTCAGAAAGCTGAAAGATTTATCAGTAAGACTAAATGCGGTAACTGTAACAGAAACTATAGGTTTACATGAGTTAGAACCCATAACATGTTAAAGAAAATCCCTTTTGCAATATTTCTGGCCATTTCGTGCTGGTAAAATGATACTGGCTTGGATGAGAAGAAATAAGAAACAACTGTACACATGGAATCTGAAATGATCGTGAATAAGGATGTGAATCATCAGGTTTCTTATGTTCCATGTTAACACCAATTCCAGGCTGTGATCTAATCCAGATAAGCTTCAAACTCTGAGTCTGTTTATATAATCACATCTAAAGTTAAATATAAAACAGTTCATTCTTGCTGGAAGGCTTAAAAGATTTGTTTCATTCAAAAGATTAAAAGATTGGAACTAAGATTCAAGATCAAGAACCTTCAACCAGTCACGTCAAATGGGAGCCTAAATCAAGCTCAATGCAAGAACAAGAACTCACACGAAACCCCGCCCCTTGCAGGCTCTCATTGGTGGGAATTTTCATGCGAGTCTATGAGTAGATGAATTGATAGAAACAAAGAAAGTGAATAAGGATAAGAACTTTTGTATATGTACATTGGTCCACATGTCTAAAAACACATACAGTTTTGGTCCTCCATGACCTTTGCTGCATTACAGTTTCAGAGACAATCATACTTTGACCTTTTGGGTTGCCAGATAAGACACAAGCCAACACAATATCGCCCAGGTCTCCATCTCAGCAAAAACAGTGGTGTGCAGCTGAGAAAACTAGCAAAAGTGGTGGACCAGAACTATATCCTATGAAGACTTAACATTCCTCACATTAAATTATAAAATATATATATATATATATAAAACACACACACACACATAATATATATATATATATATATATATATATATATATATATATATATATATATGCAGTAAAGTAGCCCCACAGACTCAATTGGCTGAGTGTGTATTTTCTGACCACTACCGTGAAGACTACAAAAGTTGCACCAGTTAAAAAAAAGCACCCTGTCAGATTTTACATTATAGGTCAGGGTCCATATGGGACAGGTTCTGGGTCTGGATCCGTACTGCGGCCTGCTTGTTAGTGACCTCTGCTGTAAACAAACAGAGCTAGAATTTTATGAGACTACACTAGAACTTTGGTATTTTGGCTACAAGCAATTAAGCCTTGCATAAGGGATTTTACTGATTCAAGGAATAAAAGCACATAGCTTGTGACTTCATCTATTGTCAATAACTTATGAAAGATGCGTGATGTGACATGAAGCCAAATAACTTTAAAAACTTACTTTATTTACTTTGATGAAACAGTGATCTGGTAACGGAGAATGTAGAACAAGCAGAACATGTAACCTAAGTTAATGATCACATGAACAACAGCTGTGAAGTAATTAGCCAAAAAAAAAAAAAAAAAAATCTGGTGTGAGAATAGAGCGAGTAGCTTGAACCACAATGGGGTAAAAAAAAACAAACAAAATAATGAACTTCAACTGTGTTATTTTTCCTAGAGGACAACAGTTAGCTTTATTAGTAAAGGAACGTCTGCTATTATCTACTTATTTTGCTGACTTCATTAAAAATAACAGTTATTCCAAAATAAACAGACATTTTCTATTAACAGCCAGAATAAGATGCATGAGGACATGAGGCTCGAACCTCATAATGCAGGAGGCTATAGCAGATACAATAGAGAGAAGTTGATTAGTTGTAGGCCATAAAGGGCTCGAAGGGAATGACGATTCTGGTGATGATAATTTAATTTTTCCATTGGAAAAGCCTGTGTCACAGCAGGGTGAACATCCTCCAGTACATGTGTCTGTTGGAGTGGGCTGAACGTTCATGGTTATTAGATTATGGCTGTACCTGCTTGCCTTTCTTCTCCCAGATGAAAGCAGTTAAGATGGTGCAATTAGGAAATTATCCTTGATGTTTCTAATCAAGCTCTTGGCTAGAACAAAGAGAAGAAGGCTCACCCTGGCCCATGGGGCTAAAACACATGGCTGTGGCCATGCGTGTGTGTGTGTGTGTGTGTGTGTGTGTTTATGTAAAATTTGGATGAGCCACGTTCCTCTTCTGAAATAAAGAACGTTAGTTCAATTATTCTACTCATGCAAATATACGACATTATCCCCAAGGTCCCTCCTTATTTTTCCAGACAAGTATTACAATTCATAGGCTGAAGTGCAAATTACACCTCAAGTATGACTAAAATATTAATCATCGTTGTTTCTTACTTGCACATAAGGACCTCTGTGCTGGTTTACGTTAATAAACTGCTAAAACAAAAAACAGTTTAACCACAACCATTTGGCATGAATCACACTGCTCTTCTTTTATGGACTGAAGCTGAACCAGTGTGCCACAATTCCTTTGACCCAAGTTCAAGCGAGAGAAACGGGTGATTTAAAAAACCCACAGAACCCAACTGTTGTTTTAACCATTCAAGAAATTTTGACCACAAGCCAGTGTGATGTAACAGTACCCACTTTTATGTGCTCATAAAGCCACTTTTTCACACCACAGTGCTGCCTGTTTGTGAACACAGTCCCCACAGAAAAGCTTTTGAAGTACTTTTTAAAAATAAGAACAGTCAGTTACAAACACTGCTTACAGTAAGTACAATCGTGTAAAAAAAAAAGAATCTACGGCCTCTTTTAACTCTAACATAACAGGATGTATGGTCCTTACTATGACTTGGAATTGGGTAAATACACTCTGGAACAATAATTGACAGTTAACAAAAATGCAGCCAAAAATATGTAACAAAAAGAAGTCACCCTTACTGCTTCCAATGGAATTAAGTGGGTAAATGCAGCCAGGTGCTGCTAATCAAACACACTTAATTAAATCTCATTATCAAGTGTGAGTACCACTATAAAAGTAGAAGTTTTGCCAAATTTCTGGTGTGAAACCTTTAGGTATGCGTTAACCAAGGCCAAGGAGGAAAGACATTAGCAATGGTCTTCGAGTAGGAAACAAAGCTGACAATCATCAAGAGTTCCTAAAGCAAATAAAAAAAAAGAAAAAAGACAGCAACATAAAGAACACAACAGCATCACAACAATAACCATAGTACCGGAAACACACACAAAAAACTAAACACAAGTAGGTCTTAGTGTACAAACCCTGTGGACAACTCAGTGATTGTGTCAGCATGCTGAGTATGAGGAATGAGGAGTGATCAGAGATGAGTGTGATCCTGCAAATGTGACCACGCCTCTATGGAGGCTAAAGGTCCAGGATCGACAGCCGACCCTGCCGGGCACCAGCCATTTAGGACGGCCGAAGCGCAGGGTCCAGGGCCACAAGAGCCCAGAAGCCCCACTTCCTTCCCACCCAGCGTGGGCCAGCACACACCCCAACATTTCAGTCGCACACCCTGGGAAACGGGGCACTATCGACCACTCCAACCTTCCTTCCCTTACCCCCCACCAACCCCCTACAGCTTACATGGATTAAGTAAAGACTTCATTGCTCCACATGTAACCATGGTTCATCTAGACCACTAGGTGTAAGCCATTTGGTGATATGATGCAATGTTTCTCCAAAGAGGGGCATGGTATGAGAAGTTTTCGAACCACTGGTTTAAACTATTAATAAGAATGAATGTAATAGATTTGACTGTAATGAAAGAATGTGTTGTATTCTTTCATTAAAGCCACACTATCTCCACACAGAAGACACACAGCTTTGCCCTTTACATCTGCAAACATATACCGTTTTCAAAGTCCCATTTTTGCATGTTATTAATTCTGTCGGACGACTGTTCCACTGTCTTGTAAGATAAGGGAGACTGGCCAAATGAAGCATTATGTATGTGCAGCAGAATTTTAAAGTTCATGATAATACAATTAAAAAAAGACTGAAAAAGTATGACTTGTTTAGGAGGGTTTCCAAGAAAAAGCCTCTTCTCTCTAAAAAGAAAATTGTAGCACAGCTTAATTGTTACATCAGAACAAACCACAAGAAAAGACCAAAGTGGAAATGTTATAATGCTCTGCAGCACATTTGATGAAAACCAAACATCACATCAGCACACAGACCTCATACAAACTGTCAAATATGGTGATGGAGGACTGATGATTTAGGATAGTTCCTCAGGACCTGGACACCTTGCAGACATTGAGTTAACAATGAACTCCTCTGTAGATGAAAATATTCTGGAGTCAGAAATGCGGCCATCTGACAGCTAAAGCTTCGCTGAAACAGGACAATGTGTAGCAGAAAATCTCTAACAGAATGGCTAAAGGGAGGCAGAACAGACGGTGACAAGGTTGTCTGTGGGTTGTATTACGAACATGAGAGATCACTGTTAACATCCTCTATGGGGGGAAACACTGGCAAAGAGCCATGAGACCACTGAGTTTACCATGGATTCATAGCTGTGTTTGCTTTTCCAGAGAAGATTTGTGAGCAATAAACCTCAAAGCAGAATTAACTGAACTCTGCATTTAGCACAACTCTCCTGTCAAGTAAGGTGAAATATTCAGTCTTCATCCCTTTTCTTCTTTCTTCCTTCTATGTCTTCAGTGCCGACCATCTCTCTCAGAGTTTTCTTTTAATGCCTCTCAGCTGCCTGACTACAAGAAAAATTGCTGTTCTAATGAAATTGTTAGACCTGACTTAGGAAGCACATTAAAAAAGGATTTTTGATCCAGCTTTTGCCAAGATGAACAAAAATGGTCAAAGAAGGGAGGTAGTTCCTGTAAAAGGTGAACTTAAACACATTCACTTAATAAATTAGACTTCATCTGCTCTTTACCCACTCATAGAATGTGTCTAGTCTTTTTTCTGTTATTAACAAAGTTTTATGACAGGATTTTTTGCTTTTCTGTTTTCAATTATTTTTATGTATGCATCAGCATGACTGAAAACAGTCTAGAACATATTTTAGGGGCTAGTGCATTGAATACCAAGCCAGTTTTGTGCAAATATTTGTAGTTGTAACAACCTGGCTCACATCCACAACATAAAACAGAGACTGAAACCAGAGAATTAAAAATCTAAATGAAGGAGTACAATAGTGAGCACTGAGTGCTGTAACAGCAGGAGTTGTGAACACCCAGCAAGCCTCACCAGCTATGCCTTTTATCCAAACCTTCACAGGTGCAGCCAATGAAGCCACTAATAGCCACCATCCTAAGTCTCATGCACTGCCACTGCAAGGCCAGTAGGGTTGCAAAGGGATGTAACAATTTAGATTTTAAAAATTGGCTTCAAGTGTCACATGCTAGTCATAGTTTTACCATAACTAGGAATTTTACTTTTCCTTTATTGACAAAAACATTCAAGTTAAAGTACTGAGAACCAATGGAATGAAATTATATTAAATGATTGATTTTTTTTTATTGAATATTTGGCAATTTTTATTTTCCTGCTTGTAAAATGTTTTATAAACCTCTTTAAGGGGGAAACACTAAAAACAAATACTGAATTCTTGCCATCTCCAGCTTCTCAGGCAACACTGCTTTAAAAACAGACAGCTGGTCACTGCTCAGGCTGAGAAACGCCTGGTACAGCTACAGCTGGAAGATCAAACTTTCTAAATGCAATGTGAAACAAAACAAAAGAAACAGTCTTTTCTGGACTTGAGTTGATTTAAGATGGGCTGAAGTGAAGTGAAGAACTGTCCTTTGGTCTGACAAATCTACACTATTAATTATGTTCAACCAATTAAGTTGTCTAAATTAAGCTGCAGAAGAGAGAACACATTTAACATGTTATCAGTGTTTAATTCAAAGGTAACCTCTGAAGTATTATGGCAGCATGTGGCATGGATAACATACACATCTGTAAAGGCACCATTAATGCTGCATAATTCATAATATATACTGGTTGTTTAATATTATTATATTAATACTGTTTCTAATGTTACATGAGTTTTTGAGTAACATATGCCCCGTCCAGCCATTGGCTTTTTGCTTAATTCACTAAGCCAATTTGCACATCAGTGGCATCCAGACTAAAACATTTAGTTCATCATTAAAACATAAAAATGACAAGCAAATTTTCTGTTTAACTTTTTAGAAACACTCCATTCTTTTGAATTATGACTGCATCCTTCTAAAACTAATGACTTTCCTTCCAAAACTGCACTAATCAACAATGTCAGATTTAACCATAACTGCAAACAAAGGTTGTGGAAAACAACAACTGTGGTGGATATCCACAAGAGAAAAATGCAGAACGAGAGCTCTTCTTTAGGAATTCCAATAATCTCTAGAAATATCTGGGATATTACATCATATCTGGTGAGACGCCAGAAGTAATTTAAGTTTATTGTTTGCCAGCTCAGGCCAGAAACAGCCGGTGAGTCACATCATCTTAATCTCTGCCAGGTCCGACATGATTCACAGTTCTTTCCATTTCCCCTCAACAGGCTGGCGTAAAGAGTTTTTTGTGCAATAGTCAAAGTCTTCTTAATTTTTACCATTTCCATTTACGTTTTTCTATTCATATCTTTTAAATGCAAATCAAAAACGTTGCTGGAAGCCTGGCTAATGTCAACATGATGTAAATACTCAAAACGACTGCTGTGTAGGAGGTTCTGCACAGCCTCACAAAGCATCAAACATGATTGTAGATTCTGTGTCCATTTCTGTTTTATGCAAAGCTTTATCATTTACTCTGAACAGGCTGCGACGACATGCTGAGATTTGTCAGAATAAGCAAAGATTTGGATTTCTCATCGTTAAAATACCTCCTGATTTGATAGAACACAGGAGGTCCAGTGAATGGAGTCTGACTCATCAGGATTGAAGTCCAGTTGACCTCTCCCAGATGTCTTGTATGAGCAAAACGAGCACCGAAGTGAGTGTGATGATGTTATGGGATTATTTTTATAGGCCTGCAGCATAACGACACTTTGCTTGCATTGCCATCAATTATTCAGCCCCCATCTGCGTTGTTGGTAAAAGCAACACCAACAAAAAGGAAGCTGCTTCTTCATGGAGAAGATTAAATACTTGTAGCCTTTGTATATATATATATATATATATATATATATATATATATATATATATATGAAGCGTCACCTTTTAGATGTGCCAGTGCAGCATCCTTAGTGCCACATACACTCTTCTTTCACTGCATGCAAAGCCTTGCCAGGTTCCCCTCTCTGCCTCTCTGAGATCTCTGACAGCTGAATGTAGAGACTTGATAGGTCGAGGACCACCAGGAAAGTAGGTGATGAAAACCACTAAAGCAGCACACATGTTGCTAGCTTAGTGAAACACGCCCACATACAGGTATTTCAATGCCTCAGTTGAGTTTGGAGTCATTTGTTTTCCAATTTTCCACAACAAAGTCTGAAAACCCTTAAAAGACAACAATGTCATGCTTCAGCACAACATTACTCTGGGATCCGAGGCCAGCTGTGGACAGGTGAAATTGCTTGAAAAATAGGAACAGTCAAAAAGTAAGCTCAAAGGAAAGCCTTTGGTCGCCCTGCATCATTAAACTGAAATATGTCTTGGGTAACATAAGTGCTAATGCAGAACATTTCGTCTGCCATGTCTGGCACCGTCACGAAAGTGTGCATCACTATTTTCCAGCACATCAATAGTCAAAGCAGCCTGATTGATTGAGAATTAAAATGGCATCACAGCCAATAGTGAGGGCTGAATTAAATAGAACACATGTGGGCTTCAGTTATGACTACCCAATCCGGCCTCCTCAATCAGTCGCCAGCAGAAACGCTCAGATAATATAAGGTTACCTCTAACTAAATCTCTATGCAATGGAACAAATTTGCACACATATGTATCCACTCACTGGCATTAAGTGCTCTTGTCTCGCTGCATTAGTAGACATATTTGGTAGGAAAACAGATTTCTAGCCAATAAGTCACAAATAAGTCCTTGCATTACATTTGTGGCAGATTGACTTGATATAATAAACACTCTGGCAGGAGTCTAATAAAGTGATTCAAGGTGACAGCACAGATGCTTGTTCTTTGTCTAACATGCAAAATTAGAAGTTGGAATATTACAGTATATCATGGTGTGTGTGTGTATATATATATATATATATATATATTTATATACACACACACACCATTTATTTATTCTTTTTTTTTACTTGTCAAGTTTATTTGCTTTTAGTAGTACATTTTTGTCATTATTTTAACAAACTAATTTAGATCAACTGAGCTACTCTAAGTTGAAATTTGAATTTTCTTTTCACAAAAATCAAGTTTTTTTTATTTTGAAACTTAGAAAAAGAGTTTTCAAATGCTGTTACCAATTACAACTATAGATAAAGTGTGGATTTATTTTGTTTACATGTTGAATAAATCATGCATTCAGAGCATGTAAATGTTCCTATTAATGATGCCATTTCTTAGGTGTTTATGGTGAGTTCAGTCAAAGTATGTTGATTTAAAGATGCAATATGCAACTTTACAACAGTATAACTCTGCCTTACTGACTTGTTTGATTATATAATAACATTTGTCATGTAAAATTCTGGAGCAAACGAGTATCACCACACCGTGGCTGATGAAGCAAAGAAACACAAGAAGACATTACCAGGGGTGCAAAGGAAAAGAAAAAGAGAGGTACAGAGTATAAGCTGAGACAACAAGAGACAACAGAATGACTTTTACTGGTTTGAGAGCACTCACACTACTGGTAGGATGCACGATGAATGCTGAATTAGCCATTAGTGGATGTGCACCACTGAAAAAATCTGTCAAAGTTCCATAGTGCATCTTTAAGACGTAAGTTATCCTTTTTTTATATAATATTCTTTAAATTATAAGTTGAAAATATATTTTCCCCTGTTTTAATTTAGCTTTATAAATTCTGATGTTCAACATAGTTTATTGTGTTGTCTGTCTAAAACTGGGGTTTTAAAATACATGTAGACTTCTTAGTTTAATGAATTTGAAAGGTGAAATTTCTTGAAGTCAGATTCTGACACCCATATGATGTGATCGGGAGTCAAATTACTCCCACATTTGAATGTACAGCTGGATTTAAAACTGCATAATCCACAATTCCTATCCTAAGCTTGGAGCTGTAAGTAACTGGAAAAGTTGTTAGCAGGAAGAAAACAATAGCGAAAAAACCTGATTGGATAGTTTGCACTCTTGAAAAAAGTACAAACAATATATGCAAAGACCTGCAGCTTTCATCTCATAACTGTATCAGTTTGCTGCACATCACAACGTTTGTTAGTGGAGTTGGACACTTTGGTCTTCTACGTGTATACAGGAATGAGGACAGTTGTCCAGTTATTTGTCTCATTGAGCTTTAACCTTAGCTTGACATAACTGTACATGCAAATATCATGATGCATTTGCAGTGAAATTGCAGTGACTGATTTTAACATTGCATTTAGTCCTAAACCTCGTTCACTCATTAAAATTTACACTGCTGTAAATTCTTTTAAAACCCAAGGAACAATAATGAGATTAGTTTTGATTGAAAGCTGACAGTCTGCATGTTTGAGAACTTTTATCAGTCACTAATCAGTATCTGTAGTACAAACAAGACACGAAACTGAACGTAATGTAAAAAACATAAAAACTTGGTCACCAGCAGCAGATCATGTGCCACACCTGTAATGGTATTACTGTCTGAGGTGTAGCACAATGCTAAATAATAATTGCCAGTTAAAAATATACCAAAACATGTATAATATACTCTGTTTTAATAATACAACCCAGGATACTAGCTGTGTAGTAATAACTCCAGTTGAGACCAAGAAAAACTTGAAAGATGAAGATGAATAAGACAAACAAGAAAATTAACAAAAAGCTGCAAATATAAAATAGCAACTTTAAATTACACATTAATTTAAGTTACTGGTTTAATTTAACACATCTTAATCTACAGTATAATTCAGTGCATATACTGTACAGTCTATAGTTACAAAACTAATATGAAATAATGCAGCAATGCAAAAATTTATTTTAATATTTTGTCATTTCTCACTTAGGTCTTTATTAAAAGACTTTTTTCTTTTTATTTCTTGCTTTTGTATTTTAAGGTTTTTATGTTTTGTAATTTATCCTCTATACCAGATTTAATCTTTTCTATATGAATTGAATGTTATTCAGTTATAAATTTATATTGGTCATAGTTGACGTAATGGTAGATGGTTGAGTTAAACTAATGTTGCAACACATATCATACCACCCACTGCAAAAGTCCTTTTAGACTTGTGCATTCAAGTTATTAAGTGTAATGTTTTCTTTCTGTGCAGGAGTGGATAATGTGTTTTCTTTCAGCAAATGTCGACACCTCAGTGTCTGAACTGACCTTCATCAGCAAGTGTCATTGGGAATGTCAGCAGCCCCGTTTCTAGCTACAGCCGTTCTCTCAGTCCTCTAAACAGTGTGTAAAATTATACTCGTCTTAAACCTTTTAACCTCTTAAACTGGCCACCCAGATTTCCCTTGATACCATTATCTGATCATGTTGCTGTGTCTCCATGTGTGGGATATATTTAATAATTTCAGGCTATATAGTGTTTTTTGTGCAGTATGTCCACTAAAATATGTTTATTGGTTGTTCTCTTATGAGTTTGAGGTTCACTGTGTAGGGCTGGACCACGAAGGGTCGATTTCACATTCATGAGCTGTAGGTGTAAAGTTCTCTGCTCATCTGAAATCTCATTCTAACACATGAATAGACCAATGGGATTTGTGACATCACACCTACTTAGGAAGCCACTCATGGTCCAAAATGTGACTCAAACAAGTGTGTGTGTGTGTGGAGAAATGAGGCCTCCAGAAAATGAATTACTATTAGTAAAGCAGTAAATAATGGAGTGATTGTCATTTTTAAGAGTTTGACAAAAAATGTGTTAGATACATTATGCTTTTGCCATGTAAGCTTGGAAAAGTTAAAGCTCCCATTAAACGGCTTGTGCTATTTGCTCTTGAATTTTGAATGTTTCTTGTTAAAACAAGTGTTAGGTGGGCTGATTCTTCTTCTGCTCTGATTGGTCAGCTCCAGTGATTAGACACATCCAAACATCCCATCTCAGATTTTAAAACTGAAGATATGGTTGAAGGTAAATGTTTTTAAAACTTATTTTTGGGACAGACACTTGCACTATTTACAAAAGTAGGGATACTCAGCTTTTTGTGTCTGAATTACCTAAAAATGCACTATAAACTTTAAAGGTGAATGCGAATGCACATGTGCAATAGATCAGTGTTTAAGTCCTTATTGCAAAGCATGATGAGGTTCATTTTGTCTATTCCAATTGTAGACGCGTGTCGAGACGTGTCTTTATCACCTGATGGTATCCCAGAGGTGTGACCAGCCCGGCAATCTGACAGATTTTTGTCCGGCTGATCCCGCCTCCTCCTTATTGCATAACATATTATTCTCTAACAAGGTGATTAACATGAAAAGCAAAGAAAAAAATAAAAGTAGTATTTGACCCATGAATCGACCACTAAATGTTCTGGTTCAGTGACACCAGACATCATGAGACAAAGGGAACACATAACACATGACATGGTATTGATGCAATTTTATGTTGTAGTATACCTACTCATGATTCTACTCAAATGCCCCACGTTCATGATTTAATACCAGTGTAGCATGAACCTTTTAAATTTTCCATACTCCAAGTTTAATATATCCCTGTTTTTTGTGAGTGGTGTCTGTATAAAGGATAGACACTGTGGTGCAAGGTAGATCATTTAAAAATCCTTACAAATCTAGTTCAACTTTACAAATATTTTATTTTAACAAACCACATACTGCCTGCTAGGCACATCATCCATTCATCCATAAATTAAAATCATCAACACTCACCCCTAAGGTCGAACTCACCTATTAAACTTTGTTTTGACTATGGGAATAAGCCAGAGAACCCGAAGAGAACCCAGTCATGCATGAAAAGACAGTACAGACCCCTGGATTCAAACCAGGAACCTTCTTGCTTTGAGCTAAATGTGCTAAGCAGCTACACTGCTACACAGTGGTAAACATGGTCCTGTCCCAACATTTGTTTTAATGTGTTGCCATAATCAAATTCAAAAAGAGCTAAAAATTTTCAATTAAACAATAATTTATAACATGTCATTCCTTTTTTCATATTCTACCATAAATAGAAAGTTGTTTAAAAGGATCTTTAAGTAATAAAACTAGTTTTTAATCACATTCTGCACAGCGTCTATAATACTGAAAATAAAGTTTGTAGAAGAGAATAGAAAATGATTTTACAGAATACAATAAATTTATACAATAAAATCTGTTACCTTAAAAAAAAACTAAAATCACTGCAAACATCTTAAAAGGGAAATAAGAGATATTTATGTCACATCCATGTGAATGTCAAATAGCTGAAGAATAACAGCACACTACCTAAATCAGGAGTCAAAACTCAACTGCAGTAAGCTGCAAGAAGTCAGACTGAAATAATTATGAACTGTGTGCATTTACTAAGCACCCAGGAGATGTTTCCTATAAACACACTTTAGCATTCATTACATGTCATAAAAACCTACAGTAATGTTTTCTAATGGCAGCACTTTTAAGCATGACTTGCAACCGTTTGCTTTTTCTCTCCATTTTCCGGTTTGCATTTGAGTTCTCAGACTGTACCGAAAAGTTTGGCTGATTTACCGATTGTTAAAAAAGTCTTGATCTTTGACCTTTACAGACAGCCAGTGGCAGTAAAACACACTCCCCATATGTAACCCACCTCCTCAGCTAATGAAGCCCATAAACCAGACTGTTTGACAAGCAGCAAACACAGCTGAGAGACCAGGTCGTTTTAATCGGGCCCCTGGAGAGAGACCCACACCTATGGGGAGGGGACCCCGGGACGCTCCGACATACATCAGGCACGACAGAGAGGCCTGAGGCCCTGTGCGTGGTCTGAGCAGGGAATGTCCCAGAGGTCCTCCATTGCACAGGTGTGCAGAGGAGTCTACGGGGGAAGGGGTCAGAGCCAGGCTTCCCCGCAAGTGACTGCTCAGGACTGGAAATTGTTTCTGCTATTACTCTTCTTTTTTTTTTTTTTTTTTTCCAAAATCACACTGTGAGAGTAAAAAGGGTTTCATCATCCCCCATAATAATGACTGACTGGGGTGTTTTCATGAGCGAGAAGGACGTATTTTGGGTCTTCTTGGATATATCTTTTTTGGGTCTTTATATTTAACTGAATTTGATAAGTTTTGGGCAACAAATTTAGACAAGCAAAATTATAGCTTTGATGTTGGTGCTAACTTCAGAGACACATGGATCTGTAGGCCAGCTGTGATACATTAATGACCTCAGTAAATTTGTCTCTTAAATGTTATTACTTTTATTATTTTTAGTTTTTATGACGTATTTTTAATTAATAAGATATTAAACTAGACTTTACTATCAAACCATGGCAAGTACATAACATCTGAAACTAGACCAGCACCAGTAATTATGTTAGTTTATTTAAACAAACTCATTTTATTTTTTTATGTTTGGATTTTTATTGCACTGATGCTGCTTTTTCAAACCATTTTATAAACGGGACTCAAGATGTGGGACGTTTACAAAATTAAGGCTAGTTCTTGTATTGTGAGAGATTAATCAGTTTCACATGGTGCGAGAAATCATTTAGGCGAAAAATAAAAAAGATAAATAAAATAAAAAAAGAGAACACTCAGACTTCCATCGGAAAATAAAGCAACAGATGCTGAAGCACTCCAAGACAGAGCTTGCCAACCGAGGGTTTAGCAGAATGATTCCCCGGCCGTTTTTCCCCTGATCTTGCAAGGAAAATAAAATCTCTCCTTGGCTGCAGATTAAGCGTAGATGAAGAGGGGGGGGTTTGAGGAGGGGGTTCAACCTTGCTGATGCCTTTTCATCATAATTTATACTCCATCTGCCGACTCAATCAGCACCTCAGAGACACACGGCTCCATTTATTCTCCTAATGGATACTGCAGCACATTTTGGTGCTCACCATCAAGAAACATACACTTTACACATCTTTCTGACTTATCCTGAGTTCACGCTGTTTCGCTCTTTAACTGGTACATCACAGGTCAAATGGCACGATATATGTCAAGGCACAACTGCATGTGTGATCCAAAAGGAAGACTTGCAAAAAGTTTTTCTTTCTCCCTTTGGTGAGCTTGGCTGTCAAGACATCGGCCTGTTTAGGTGGAGTTCAATTGTTATACGCAGGAGGATGCATGTTTTTAATGGGGCAAACATTAGAGGGATCCTACAGCGTTTTGCTTTCTGCCTCAATTATTGACCCTGTAAGATGAGGTCAAATGTTTGCTGTATATGTCAGATTGTTGCAAAATAAAGTTCTTCCCTTTTATCTATGTTGTTGTGCAATTTAGTTCAGTGCTTTTTAATGCAAATATAGCTTAAAAATAAATGTTAAATAATGCTAATTTGGTTCTTGGGATTTTTTTTTAAGTGCCTTTTGGTAATAAAAGAGATAAAGGCCAGTCATGCCCCCGGTACAGCCAAATGACAACAAAATTTAAATAAATAACAGCTCTCTTATACAGTAAAACACATTATCAGTGATAATATATATATATATATATATATTTACAATGATTGCAGTATGAACACTACAGTCTAAATCTTTTCCCACAATACAAAATTTACAGTGTGATCATGAAAATTACTTAACCTAATGAAGTTTTAATAAAATATACTTAGTGTATGTGCACGTACACCCACTTTAACTCATACATAATCTATGCTGTACATACAAACATATGCTAGCGCAGTGAATCACATCAGCTGGAGAATCTAATAAAATTTTATTTTACCTGACAAAGATCCTAAAATGCTCTTTTATTTTCCTTTTCTTTACTTTACATCTGGTATTATTTAGTTCTCCTCTACATCACAGGGTGTTTATTTTCTCTATTTTCAAGTCACCACATTCGTCCACCACATAGACTTTGCATGAAACAGCTAGCTCAATGCTGTTTGTTTCTGCATATTTAAATGTTTCCCATAAAAATAAAAGCACTGGCATCCCAAACCTCTAAGACCCTACTCTGCTGTCATTGGTAAGTTCGGGTGGAAGTGGAACCATTATGGAAGGATAAATCCCTACTTGCCGTGTACCACTGGCAGACTAAAGAAGTGGTTGACATCAAGAAGTCCTACCAGTGGCTGGTCTGAATGACAGCACAGAGGTACTGATCATGGCTGCATGACAGCCGTAGAAGCTGGGTGGAAGTGAAAGTGTAAAAGAAAATCCATACCAAGTTCGGGCTGGAGGTCCCAAAGCCAAGATGATGTCAAAGGTGGTGGAGAACGACAGAGGTAAGATCCGGTGGGACTTCCAGATCCAGACTGATAAACTGGTGATGGCTAACCAACTGGATGTTATGTTGTAGAGAAGAGAGCAGTCGTGGTGGATGTCAAAACCCCAAGTGCCTGCAACCTGAAGCTCTCAGGTCTCCGGTAGAGGACCTGAACTTGAAAGAAAAGCAGCCACCCACATGGAGGCAAGGTGGGGGTGTGAAAATACTCAAGATACACAGTTACTCATGCCTGCCACTGTTGGAAAAACTATTATAGTCTGTTAAAATTCTGAGTAAGCTCTGAGTTCTTTTTTCTTGCAAACCAAATTTTACAATCTCAGCCTGTTTGGTCCATGCCAGTGTCTTTATAAGAAATGTTTGCGTATGTATGAGTGTGTCTGTTGTTAGGAACTAGTTAAATAAACAAAATATTTGTTGAGTTATAGAATTTTAATTACACCCCTGCTGTTTTTTTGACTAATTCCAGCTGTGAAAGCAGTAAAACTAAAAGTAATCATTTGCTTGTTGGACAGATGTTTGCCTGCAGTAAAGAAAAGTATGCAGCAGTTTGCCAGTCCATGCAAAGTAATCAAGTACCAGTTAAATTGTGGAAACATATTTGACGAGTGGGCTACATGTTGAACAAATAAAGAAGAAACTAAAGTTATTTACTTCATACTTTTTAGTTCCCTGATTTTGTTACTTCCAGGCCTTTTTCTTTGTTTCATTTATATCCACTTCTATCACTGTTTCTGTTTTCTAATTTTGGGTGTTCAGTTTGACCCTCATCTCACCTTTAAGGTTCATGTCAAACACCTCAGTAAGACAGCCTTTTTCCGCCTCAGAAACATTTCCAAACTCCATCCTACTCTTACCCTCCCTGAGAGGCTTGTCCAAGCCTTTGTCTCCTCCAGACTGGACTACTGCAATGCACTTCTTGTCGGGATCCTCAGCAAATCCATCCAAAAGCTGCAGCTCAACTGTGCTGCTAGGATCCTGATGAGTGTGGAAATAGGAGCATATCACCCCCATCCTCCAGTCCTTACACAGGCTCCCTGTCTTCGCTCGGATTGAATTTAAGGTCTGCCTCTTTACCTGCCAATGCATCCATGGCAATGCCCCCCAAAGTCTGCCAGAACTTCTCACACTATATACCACAGCACGATCCCTCCACTCTTCAAACTCACACCGTCTCCTTCCCCCAAGAAGCACGACTTCAAGCTTCATGGGAGACCAGGCTTTTTACTCCGCTGCTCCTCACCTGTGGAACGTTCTCCCTGACAACCTGAGGGCTCCATAAATGTAGAAAGTTTTTAAAAGGGACTCAGAAACTTCCTTTTTTAAGAGACATTTTAATTCTTAAACAGTTTTATTGCCTATGTGTTGATGTGATTTTATTTCATTATATCATCTTTTTATTCGGGCTGTCAAATATTAAAATTTTTTATCAGATTAATCACAGCTTTCTAATTAATTAATCGTGATTAATCACAGCTTACAAATTAATCATTTCAAATTATTGTCTTCATACTTTCATACATAAAAAGAGGTAGTGCAGTAGACGGTCTGTGGCCTCATTAAAATATATTGTAGCTTGGTCTTCTTTATCTTGGTTCCTTTTGTGGATTGCACATCAGTTATACTGCTCAACACTGCCCCTTTGATTTCCTGTAGTACTACTCAGTTTGCTCCATCAAGCTACGTATCTGCAAGGGCCCCATAAACAGATTAAAATATACATGTAAATGATACAGAAGATGGACAAAATGCTGTGTATAAATCTTTGCAAAGAACATAAATGGGCACTAAAAGTAGCTGATAAATGAAAAAGTTTCAGCTGAGACATTTGTTTGCTTGTTCCAAAGAAGGTTTAATTAACTATGGTAATAGAAACAACTAATCACTCAAAAGGTGAATATGATAGAACTCGCCGTTTGTGGTGTGAACCAGCAAGCAGTAAAGCCACCACTGCTTTCCAGATGTTATATCACAGATAGCTACTTTGATTTAATTCAGGAGTAAAGTTTGTCCTCAAGGGCCACTGTTCTGCAGGATTTGGGTGTTTCCTGCTGTAGCACACCTGAATCAGATTGAAAGGTCACTATGCTCAGGCAGATAATTGATAACAAACTGTAGCAGCAAGCCATTTAATTTGAATCAGGTGTTTTGGATCAGGGAGGGAGGGACTTTTTCCACTTTCCTCTTGTGTATGTCCACCACAGTTGTTCTTGCCCTCTTTGGGGTTTCTCTGCATTTAGAACAATTATTTCTTCTACTGAACAGCAACCATGAGCAACATATCATCTTCCACCATCTCCTGACAACACCACACAACCTGGTGCAGTCTCAAAACCAGTCAGTGGAAACAGGACTTATTTTGCAGCTTTTCAAAAATTGATTTCAGATTTTTTTCTCTAGTGGTTAAAACCCAAACTATAAAAACAACAGCTAATACAACTGACGAAATGCCCACAGGAAGCCCTCCCCAGCACGTTGTCAGCGCTTTTCTTACAGGATAAGGCATTATGTGGATACGTGCCCTTACAGATGTAAAAAAGATTTTGAGTCACTCAACTAACTCTAAGTCAAGTCAAACCTTGCCTGTTTTATATATTTCTATCACAGCAGTGTGTACTTGTATCTGTGTAGGTTTATCAGTATGTTTATTCTTTTGATCTTTCATCCTTCCAGTCACAAACATGTTGCTTTTCTAGCTCCCATTAGATGTGACATGTGATACCGCATGGCCCGTCTCCCAGGATCTCCTGCTGTCTAATAACTAAACACGGCGTCACACACTAAGCCTTTCTGTGGCTGTGGAACATCTAACTTAGTGAAGTGATGGAGCTCAGCTTAAAGAGGATGTAAGACCAGACGGAAGAGGAGGAGGAGAGCCACTTAGGGGCTGACTGACTGGCGACTCTGCCAGGAACATGAGGCACCTGCACAGAGTCAGGAGACAGCCTGCCTGGGGCCCCAACAGAGACTTATGGGTGCTGTCACAGGTCGAGGGCCATGTCCTTACTGTCACGCTGCATGATGGAGCCCAGAGAGATGCTTTATAATTGTGCTGTCTATTTCATGGACAGGCACACTCCCTCAGAGAGACGGATAAGATATTTTTTTCCTACGTTCAGCAGGATGAAGATAAGCACATTTATATACTGCAAGGGAAACTCTTGATGGTTAACAAAGTAAACGTATTGGTTAAAAAAGTAAGGAAAGCTTTAGTTTAGAAAACAATTACAAATTATTAACCGGGGAAACGGTTGGATATTGTGGTTGTAACAATCCCCTTATTAGCTATCTATCCTCATTCGGGATCAAACTAAGTCAGATCATTAAGAAGATCCCCTTTATTGTACAGTTTGACCTCTGACCCTCTGGGAAAAGCCTGCACACGGTCACCACAACTTATGATAAATTTCCCCTACTGGAGAGTTAGAATATTGTTTAAACGAGAATTGCAATAGTCATGGTTAAATGTACTGAGTCATGACACAAGATTTCATAGGATTCGTTAAGCCCTAAGAAGGGCAATATGAAGAGCTATGGATTGTTTATTTATAAATATTTGTTATTAATGTCAATAACATCAAATTGTAGACTTACAATACACACACACACACATATATATATATAAATATATAAAACTTTGATAAGGTTTTATGACTGCAAACTTGAACTTGTTTTCATGTTTATTATTGATAATGCACAACATTTTATGTTTATTACCAATTTTTAGGATTCTTTCATTTGGCCATGTGTGCATTGTCAGAAAAAACATAAAAAAAGAAAAGAAAAAATAAATAAATAAAAACTTTAATGGCTCCCAGAGGGGTCCCCTTTTTTAAAAGTCTGGTACCAAAACATTTCTCCCTACACAAATGTGATGCTGGTGTTCAAAGTCAAACTTCGAAGTAGTAATAGCTTTCAGCTGCTAACAACAAACACTAAGAGAACACATGGGGAGAAAATTTTAATATATTTTACAAACAGAATAGGAAAGCTGTATAAAATACATAAAACTGTACAACAAACTGATAGCTACAACTTTTTAACTCACTGTTCAATTATATTTGAGACTCCTAAACTTATTTTCTGTATTTTACATAAGCTTTTTTTAAAGCGACTTCAGACCAAATTTATATCAATGAGAAATGAAAAGAAATTCTGCTGCTGTCCAAGTATTTATTGGATGTAAATATATATATATATATATATATATATCAATTATACTCAAACATAGTCAATGAAGACAATGTTTCATAGCAAATTTGCATGAGGTCCTTTGCAACAGTTCCCCACGGAAACAGTTTGTGGGAAGAAGTTATTCCTGTGCCGTGTGGTTTGGCTCCATGATATCCGAGAGGCAGATTAGATGGAGTTTGAAAGGGGTTTGTGTGCAGAGTGGGAAGGGTCTATGATGATTTTACCTGCAGGCCTCCTGTCCTGGGAGACTTATAAATCCTAAAGGGACGGTAGGTGAGATCCACATGAACAACCACGAACTTGCATTTGTTTCCGTTTAAGATTGCTATATTTACATGTTCAAGTGCAGATTTGATGTTTATTGCACTTAATGATGGTTTTTGTTTCATTCATCATTGTAGACTTATAACTGTCAGTTTGACGGCCGTCTCTTCATAGCACAGCTTTTTCCTCATATCTGGAGCATTTATATTCTTTTAAACAGCTCTAGAAATGTGTGAACTTTAACACATTTGCTTCTGACTGTTTTTGATGGCCCACTCACTTTCATTATGCACATATTCAGTCAGAAATTGGAGCTGAGAAGCTGTACTTCGCAACTTTCGTTTAGAGTCTATTACATCTCCAAACAACAGTTAGATAAGCCACCTAAATGGACATACAGTCATAGCAGATGTGGAAAAAAGACCCAAAATAATGCACCCAGAGTAATCAATAAAAAGAAAGACGAGTGGACAAGCAAGAAACGTGAAGTAAACACAGAACTGGCTGTTCTAACTGGAGAGAGCTCAGATATAAAGCAGGATGGATGCCTTGTTGCTGTCAAACAGGTAATAACCTTATGACTCACTTGTTCTTTGTTATCTTTGCTTTTCTTTTCTTTGTCATTACTTGTTGACACTTAGGTTTATAATCATAAAGCTTGAATTAGCTAAAATGCTAACGTCATTGTAAACAAAAGGTAGACAATGTTCCAAGGGCAGCATGTCCATCCTTGTTGTAGTACTTTTTTAGGGACTGCTTATTTCTCGTTTAAATGGAGCTACATTTGTAGGTAGGAAAAATGCATTAATGGGATGAGCAGCAGAGTTGAGAATGTAACCCTGCGCCCATGAAAAACTTGCTAAATCTTCTTCCCTAACAGCTTATTCTGCTATTGATTCTTTTCATGTGCTGTTTATTTGATTGGTTGATTGAAGTCTGACGAATCATTTAACAAACAGGGGTCTCTGTCACGGTGGACGTGAGGAAGTGACAGCTGAAGCTGCACCTCCGGAGGGTGGCTGGGAGGCCAAGACGGCAAGAGTTGTGTCTACTCTGGTGAATGCTGCAGGATCCGCCTAAAGACAGGCCCTGATATTAAAGGTGGAGGAGGAGGTTCCCCATCGGGCGCAGGAACCAGAGGTCGAGAAGAGTCCCGAACCGGGATCCCCTTGGACGCAGGAACCAGAGAAGGAGAAGCGACCTCCTCAGAAATGTGAACCACAGGAGACGGAGGAGGAGCTACTTCCCTGGGCGTTAGAACCACAGGAGGAGCATCCTGACCAGGGACGCCCTCAGAGAAAGAAACTTCAAGAGGCGGCATGGACCAGGGCTGGGACACTGGAGACATGAGTCATGGAGCTAACTGACAGACTTCAAACAACATTTTCCAATCTTCAGCCTTAGTCAGCACATTGGCTGCACCCAGAAAGCTGAGGTACTTGGGCCTGAGAGTCAATAAATCCACTAAGCCTCCTCATAGTGTTCCATGGTGGTCAGATTTTTCTTTTGTAGTGCGGTGGAGGTGAGGAAGTGGACCTAAATGCAGGACAAAAAAGCAGGAGCCAGACAGAATGCAGGAATAAAGGTTTTAATCAAGAATTGAATTGATTGACGAAACGGTGGACTACAGAGGTGAACTAACAGGGAGCAGGTGACGCAAATGAGCAAATCAAACCAGGTGTACTAATAAACAGGAAAACAGGAAACCAGACAAGACAATGAACCCACAGGACAGTAAAATTAAACCAAAAACGCACAGACCATGACATGTCTCAGTAGCATGTGGAAGGTAACATAGTGGAGCTATGCACAACCACAACAGCTTGGCACCTCTTTATGCCTTTAGTTTGGAGATGGTAGTACAACTCAGTCCAAATAATGCTGCAAACCTAACACCAGTTCTATGTCATGGGCACATAGTAAATAGCACAAAGAATTGGCTTTTTGACACCATTTAAATGAAATACTGGACCAAATACAGATTTTTATTTGACTTTTTTTTACTTATTGTGCACAAGTTTACAGTATATAGAACTGTGCAGTTTTATTCCAAGTGAACAGCTGTGCATGTACAGGGCTCAGACGGAGATGCTGTTACATCCCACAACTGTCGGGGGAACCCAAGAACAAAAGATTGACAGACTTTGTCCTACTTTGAATCATTCCCGTAAATCATTATTATTTAGTAACGCTTGATAAAGTGCTTTAAACCCTCCATGTAGACTAATTCACAAAACTTTTTAAAAATGGTCTCAGAAATGATGCAGGCAGCTAGATATCTATATAAAAAAATCGACATTTTACTATCCAGACAAGCTCATGACCTGAAACTGAAAAATGAAATCGCCATGATATTAAATGCCATAAAACTTCAAAGACACTGCAGTTGTTAGATGAAGAAAACACACATAACAAACCCCACTCATCAATCAAGCATCTGCTTCTGCCCAGTTGTGCGGTCAGAAGGAATCCATGGTATGTGGAGTGGTTTTTTTTAGAGCACTGGAGGCAGCCACCTCTTCAGTCTTACTCAACAACACAATGCTGGCGGCTCCCTGAATGATCTAGCTCAACTCTTTGGGATGGCTATATGAAACCCATGGAGACACTGAGAGTCTGTGGCATTCTCCTTTAATTAATCAGCGCGAGGTAAGATCAAACAGCAACACTCCCAAGACAGGGTGGAGAAAAAATGCTGGAGCCGGGGGGATTTTACTAGTTGTTGGGGTTTTGCAGCAGGGTGGGAATGTTTGTTTCCTCTGATTATGATTATGGTTTTAATTTGAGGTTTTAATAAAGTGATAAGTGATGATAACCAAACACACACATAACTAGGTCTCGCCCTCTCTTTAGAAATTGAGGACTTTATTAGTCCAGATGCATGCTTTTAAAGAGCTTGGGAATCTACAGCAGAGTCTGTCAAATTCAACACCTGCGTTTCCCTCCCTCATAAAAAACACTTTGTTTCCCTCCCAGTGGTGATTTAAGGGCATGCTAGACTCTATCATATCCCCTTAGACTCAAACTGCAGGTTTCTACGGCCTGCTGACATCCTAAAAGTCATCTGTGTTTATCGAAAGATCACCGTTGTCATGGCTTCAGGGGACTTAAAATGACTTTACGATTACCGCCAAGAATAATGGTGAAAACGGAGAGAGTAGTTGAAGAGAACTGCAGATTATGTAATGCTTTATCAAGCAGACGGTGACTTGATGAGGTAAATATTTAAATGTTTTAAACTGCAGTTTGCTAATAGCTGTCATTTTGTATTTAATGTTAAAAAAGTTAAATTAAAGCAGCCATCAGAGTTCAGATAATTTTAAACACCTGCTCCAAAACCATGTCATATCAGCTGAAGGATAATTGTCCTGAATAGCTTCTTTTCATTTTCAAACAAACACTTGCTGGCTACAAAAACTTTGCAGCATGTAAACGATTATTCTTTATTTGAGTACTTTTCACAGGTGTCTAACTAATTAAAAGCTTACATTAACACTCCTATGACTCCCTGCAAGACTGAAAATGTATGCACTTCCACATCTCCTATATCAGCAGACTTATGTGGCTGAGATGTGGACTAAAACTTTAAATGGAAAACCTGTTGACATGTCCATGGGGACGACAGGAGAGCTTGTGGGACTGCGGCTTTCTCTTTGGTTCAGCTGGCTCGATAGCTAACGGGCTGCCATGAGGTGTTTAATGGCTGTGTGAAGTTCCCAGAGGGGGATGGCTGCTGGGAACATGGATGAATCCGGCCCCTTCCCTCCCTACCGCTCTACAAACACAGCCCCAGCCCAGTGATGGATGAAACAGGCCGGAGCCTTCCTCTGCCTTATTTATGGGAGCAGAAAGCACTCTCCCGGTCTGTCCGCACACGGCACAGTGAATGCCATTACATGGTGGGGGAGAAAGGAGGCAAGAAGAAAAAAAAAAAAAATAGACATCTGACATTGAAATGAACTGCACACTTGTAATAGTTCAACTGGAGCTGGGAAGTTATCACAGTTTGTAATATGGACATTCCAGAGGTGGAAGCAGGGCAGACCACCAGAACTATCCAGAGATTGTCTGCTCTTTCAATCATGTTCATCACTGTCCACGGGTTGCTGATCCAGGGCCCTGAAAGGGTACTTGGTTGATAGAAAAGGGTCAATATAATGACTGGGAGCAGAACAGTAGATTGTTGAAGACTAAATAAGGGAGAAAAAATCTTTTTAGCTGGAATTTAGAAGCATATCCAAGCTTCTTCCTGTCATACGTCTTCCAGTGCCTATCTGCCTTTCTGTGCTCCAAGCGCCTCATTTCCGTTTCCCCATGAATGGGCACTTATGTGCTGCTGTTATTTTTATAATTGTGCCCCAACTTTACAAAAAGTGGCTTAGTCTAATCAGTTTCTGGTATATGTGCAGTTTTAAATGCTGCTTTAAACTCTTAACCTGATGAATGAATGAGTTTATTTAACAAAAACATCTAAGAAGTTCTTGATATAAACCATATAAAAAAGTGCTGACACTTCCCTAGTAAATGATTGGATGAGGCTCTATAAACATCAATCACAAACAGAGCCAGATGGTGGATAGTAGCCACTATTGTTACATTTTTCACACTTAAAATTCATCCATAGCTGCCAGTAAAGGATGCTGATTGGTTCAAAGATTTGTGTTTTGGCAACAAATGAATAGGTTGGAGCCTGGGAAGATGGATTTTCTTGTGATTGTGATCTTCCAAATTACAGGAATCAAGCTGCTTTGCAAGGTAACATTAGCCCTTAACTACTGTGCCGGATCTTTGTGTACCACATTTGATTTGCTCTCGATTGCACCACTTTTTTTTTTTTTCTTTTTTTTTTTTTTTTCTGTTGCCAAGTGGCCCACAACTGTTTTATGGTATTTGAGCAATATTAAGCATTCACCCCTTGGGGCACATTATCCAGATATCATAGGTATAAGCGTTTTTATGTTAGACTTGGAATATTTAGGTTATATTTACTGTCACCCAAGTCTCACACTCATTTAGTCTGGGCCTGAAGGAAGCTAAAGGTGTTGTATCATTACCTGAATCAGTTCACATCTGGATGCTATCTGGCAGCTTCTACTGTTAAATAGCCAGCTAGGAACACGGTAGAGGTAGTTAATTGTAATAGCTGCCTACGCGTCTATCTCAAAAGTTCTTCCTTTTAATTGTAAATCTCTTCCTCATTATTGGTTCAAGCCAGCTTTCTTGTTAATATTTATTAGGTAAGGACAGTTTATCGAGCACATTTCATGCACAAGACAACTCAAAGTGCTTTACATAACAACAAATATTAAAAAGGAGAATTAAAACAAACTAAAATAAATAAATGAAGCAGAAACCGAGCAAACTAAAATAGTGAGAAACAGACAACAGCATACATACAATGAGGTATGTATCAAATGTAAATGGGAAATACATTATTATCATTAGCACCATCATCACCATACTGTTAATGCACATATATGACAAAAAGAAAAAGAAAACTTTTAATTAAAAGCTGTACCAAATAAAAGAGTTTTAAGACCTAATTTAAAAGGACTAAGGTTTAGAGCAGACTTTTGGTTTTCTGGTAGTTTGTTCCAGATTTTAGGAGCATAAAGACAAAAAGCTGTTTAGTTTTAACTTTCTGGATGAAAAGCAAACTTGGCCCAGATGATGTTAGAAGTCTTGGTCTCATATGGCTTCAGCAGATCAGATATGTGTATTGGACCAGAACCATTCAGTGCCTTGTACACAAGTAGCTAAGTTTTAAAATCCATTTTTTGGTGCACAGGAAGCCAGAGTAGAGATCTAAGAACTGGTGTGATGTGTTCCCTGTTTTTGGTCTTCATGAGAAAACAAGCAGCAGCATTCTGGATAGCTGCAGCTGCAGCTGCTAATTTTTTAAACAGACCTGTAAAAACCTTGTTACAGTAGTCAAGCCTACTGAAAACAAATGCAGGAACAAGTTTTTCTAAATCATGTTGAATCATCAGTCCTTGTATTCTAGATTTATTCTTGGCGGTAAAAGGATGATTTGGGTTGATATGGTCCAAAATGACAACTGTCATGATTTCTGGGGGAAGGATGAGTGCGGACACACTCACAGACAGCTCAGGAGAGGTGGCAGAAATGGAATAGATGATAAATGGTTTATTTCAGAACTCAAAACAAGACTAGACATAATACAGTTAACTTAATACTAGAAACAATGACAAGGATCCATGGAAAAAAAAAAAAACATTGACAAACAAAAGGAGATGAAACCAAAAGGACCTGACAAGGAATGACACAAACCTAGGAGTATGTATACAAACACAAGCAGGTGAAATGAATTGTAATCAGCCCAGGTGTCCTAATGAACCTGGAGCCTGAGCAGAAACCCATGACCTAAGTGAAAACATAGTAACCTGAGTAACACAAATTCTTAGCTCTACTTAAACCTAGAACAAGAACCTAATACATGATCCTAACAATAACTTAATATAACAAAACCTGTCTATAACACAAGAACCTTAACATCACATGACATTATAAACCAATATCCCTAAAGCCATAATATAAACTATAGCCTAATACACCCCATGATCCCAAAACAAGGTCTTAACTAAATTAAACATAATAAGCCCCATAATCATGATGGACTACACATGACCATAACCCACACACATCTCATGAACATAACCATAATCCCATGAACAAGACAGGACCCACATAATTCCAACGTAAACCTTGTGATAATGACAGGACCCACACATCCTATGAACATGACCCACATAAATCCCACATAAGTCCCATGATCATGTAAGGACCCACACATATCCCATAATCATGACAGACAACAAGATTCCGGGCTTGATCTTTGTTTGTTTTAACAGGGCCAACTGGTACTGGACACTAATATTTGGATGCTCATCTTTGTTTCCAACCACAATGATTTCTGTTTTAACTTTATTCAGTTGAAGGAATTTCATCATCCATGTATTGATTTGACCATGGCATGCACTTAAGCTTTGTACTGGACCAGAGTCCCCTGGTGATGCAGTAATATAGAGCTAAGTGTCATCAGCATAACTACTGCAAGATATTTAGTTTGTTTCCACAATTTGAGCTAGTGGAAGCATTATTAGCATAGCTCAGTCATTAACTGCACAGTGAGTGCAGGTTTTTTTTTCCTAGTGACTATTATTAAATATTAATAGTCCACTTGACTCAGTATGATTGAGGACTTGGTTCAATTGTTGGTTGCAAGATTAAACTAGCCCAAGTTTGCTTATCCACTACACATTAAACAAACCAAACCTTTTGAATAATGTTTTCCCCTGCTCACCTGAGGTGGCACTGCATCTGCTCAGTTAGACTCCTGTGTGCCTAGATGTGCTGAACAACATCAAAATTACCTTGAAAGCTGCTCTCATCTGCATAATTTTCTGGTTAAGTCAGACAACTTAAACGAAAAGCAGCCAACTTGTCAGCTGTTTGTTCTGGATTCTAATAAGATCTAATAAAATCCTGCTTTTATAAGTCTAGTGTCATCCAATAAATGAACTACTCAGCTTAAAGGCAACATCTGCACAGTGAATTCAGCCACACTTACATGGATGATGGTATCCCAGAGAGATAGTTAGAAACTGCAGAACTTCTTGAACATTTTCTTTTTCAAACAGTCCACACTGTCATAGTCCAGATGTACAAAAAAAGTCCTTTTTTTTCTTTTGTGTTTGTTTTTAAAACACCATTTCCTATAATGTTTTTCCTTAAAAAGAAAACATAGAAAGTGTTGTGATATTGAGAGGTCCTCCAGTTAGGAAATCCAGTGTTAGAGGAAAAGTCTGGAGCCCTGATCAAACCCAAACCTGTAATGTAAATTAAACCTTTGCTAACATGTTCACATTGTGTTAGGCATTTGACCAAAATAGTCAGCCCAAGCCATGGTTGAGCATTTCTGTGATAAAAACACAGATTCAGACAGCTTGGTTTTCATTCAAAACAAACCTAATGAATCAGACCAAAACTCGCACAGTGGGACTTGCAAAGGCTGCCGATCAGGAACGAGGTTTATCTATCATTACTGATGCATTTTACTAGCTATCTGAAGCCACAGAGTAAAGAAAAAAAAACACTGAAATCTGTCTTTTTAATGAACAGAGGTAAGTTTAAACAGTTTAAAACTAAGACTTACCCTTATATTTGTGGTCATTGTATGCACTGGTGTTATGATAGTTCAGGGAAAGCCAGTGGCGCCTCTGACTGCGATCTATGCCATTTTAAATCTGGAGCCTGGTGGGGGTCTGCTGGCTGCAACAAGGCTTTACATGGGAGTCTGCTTTTTAGGAACACCGAATGAACAGCAGTGATTTTTCCACCTCTGGAAATAATTTCACACATAGGCAACTTTTGTTTTCAACATTGTGGAGTAAAAGATTACAAAGCACTTAAAGTTAATCAGACGAGTATGATAGGAATTGTATGTTCTTTTTCAGTTCAACGCTTCGATAAGTGTTTCATTAGCTTCCAGACACAGAGTCTGAACCAGACACAGAACACGTCGTTTATATTGCAGCCATTGGAAGGGAAAATAGTGTCTGTGCTGGTTGATTAACTGTTGACACAACAGCAATCAGGTTTTATTTATTGGACGTAAGCTATTTTTGAACATGCTGTTTTCTGTCCAAGTGTTGCAAAATATGATCCACCATGTCATAAAAACCTCATCTATGTTGATGAAGTCATTTTTAAAGGAAGGTATTTGGCCTTTCTGTCAGGTAGTCGTATATCTTTTGGCATAGAGAAGTGTTATTTAAATTCATTAGATTAAAAGAGGATGACTTTCTCTAACGGAGCAGAAGTAAACTATACGCTATGTGTTTCCCATTACTTTGTTGATCCACAAAAAAGTCAGAAATGCTTTTGATATGTGTTTAATAATCTATATTCTTCCAGGTCGCGTGTCCACAAAAAGGCTCAGAGGCATCTGCTGCATGAATTAACTCACTGCCCGTCTATTCCTCTGCGGTGGAGGTAGAAAACACACCGTTTGCTATGTTTTTCTTCCCGTTGGGTCAGATATGCTGACTAAGGGAGTAATCTCAACACACTGTGATAGCGACATGAAATGAACCAAAGCTTTTCTAAGCAACAGTAAAATTCAGGCATGTGAATTTGGCCAGCACAAATAACAGCGAGGACAGAAAAGCAAAGAGAGAAACTGACATCCTGATATTTTCTCAAAGCGATAGAGGCGCATAATTTCAGATGTCATTACTCAGTGGGTGATATACAACCATATACACAAAAAGACAAGTTTATTGTTGAGATCTGTCCCACGGTTCTTCTGATCGCAGCGAGAATCTGGAGATGATGCAGACGCTAAATGTTTGAAGTGGAAAAGTGATCCACACATACACACATGGCAGACTGTGAGTCATGAAAATATACTTTCTCAAAGAGCTGTCCTATGAATAATTAGCCATAGCTGTCATAACAGTAATAATCCTGCCCACGCCCCAGCATGTCACTGCTCTGCTCTCATAAAACATTTCTCTTGCAACCTTTTCCATGACCGAAGTGAGTTTGATAGTCAGGCCCAACTGTCAAGTAGGAAACAGATTAAGGAGCAATTTGCAAGTTAGCAACTCCAGATTTAATGTGTAAATGTGTAGTCTTTATATGCATTACAGTTACATTTGGAACTGCTTTCGTCTCAGAGTTTTGTACACATTAAAAAAAGCTCAGCTTGGCAAATAACTTCAGGCAGGGTGTTAGACGTAGGATTAGCTTAACATTTGAGGTTGTGGATCAACGCAGAAGTTTTTATGCCAAAGATATACAACCCATTTCCAAAAAAGGGAAATTTTGTAAAATCTAAAAACAAACCAAAACAAACAAAAACAAACAAAAAAAACAAACAAATGAAAAAAAAAAAAAAAAAACAGAATGCATTGATTTGCTAATCTCATAAACCCATATTTTGCTCCCAGTAAAACATGAACAACATATCAGATATTGAAACTGAGAAACATTTTACCATTTTATTGGAAAATATTAGCTCATTTAGAATTTTTTTCAATTTCAGGAGAAGATCTTTTTGACCTTTAGTCATGTCCTTTGCATACAGAGATTCCTCCTGATTCTGTCTCTTTTTTGATAATTGTACATGATGTGATCTTTTTATGTTGAGTAACATTTTTCTGCAGTTATTCCACAATTTTTAGACAATTTGTCACAGATTCTTGAAGCCCTGCTCGTCTCTACTTTTGAAACCTTCCATTTATACTCTGTCATATTACTGACCTTTTGCCAGTTCATCAGTTGTCCAACGCTACTTCAGTTTTTATTGATTTGTGCCAAATTTACTTTTCCAGACTTTTTTTTTTTTTTTTTTGCCCCTGTTCCACCTAATAGTTTCCACGAAATGATAAGTTGCCTCAGTCTCAACATTTGACATGTTATTTATGTTTTATTAAGATGAGTTTATGAGATTTGCAAATCAATCCTTTCTGTTTTTTTTACATTATTTACATTTAACAAAGCGTCCCAACTTTTTTGGAATTGGGATTGTAGATGGAAAAGAGGGACTGCAAGGTATCAACAAAGAACAAGAATTAGGAGAAATAATGTCTTTCACAACTACATTACATTAACTTAGCTATGTACACATTAAAGTAAAGTTAGGCAAATGAATACATGAGCATCACTATTGTCAGTGAGCATCAATTTATAGAACAATGATATTTCTTTGCTGACCATCATTCAGGTCTGTAGCTCTCAGTCATTATGATTACTCCCAAAAAACATTGAACCCTTCTGAGCTGAAAGCTTAATGCTCTCATTCAGTACAATGAATATTACTCCTTTACCTCCTTATTTATTTGAAAGTTCTCTCATCTCTGTCTCTGCAGTTTCAGACAAGCTGATAAACAGCAAATCCCACCAGGTTGGACCCTTTTGCCTTCAGAACAGCCTTGGACATAATGTCAGGTGTATGTATGTGTTATGTTGACTTAATGCTGAATAGGAAGAGATGTAAACCAGACACGTAAAGAAACAGAGCAAAACAGCTTTAACAGGCTGTACACGCTCTCCTAGCAATCCTGTAATCAGAGTCCGTTAGGTGATCCTTTTTTTTTTCTTCTTTTTTTTTGCAAGGGAAGGTAAAAGTATTGCAAGGATACTCAAAAGTTAAAAAAAAACTAATTTCCCTACGGGGCTCCATATCTTAGCACAACTCTGCAGATGGAGTCTTTAAAACGACTGCATACCCAAACCGAACTGCTATCAACCAACAGTTGTATCATTGTAGCATCAGTATCTCACAGGAACAAAACTCTGTGGATACTAAATTTTAAGAGGTTGGGATTTTTGCTTCCTGTACAAACACAATATTAAGAGTGATGATAAATGAGAAAATTTCCTAACTGACATAAAAATACAAGAACTCTTTATAACTTATGCTACAGGCAGAGATGACGCCCTTCTGTGATCTAATGTGACATTGAGCGGTGCTAAGAAATCTGATTTTTTCTAAATTTCAGGTTTTATGGATCCCAAAATACACTGAATCAACTAGTAATTTTCCAAACACACATTTCCTCAAAATAGTATGCGTATTTTTTTGTGACTAACACCTGCATGTTGCACATTATGTGTCCAAGGAAATAATAACTTCATAGGAGCATTGGGATTGACTAACTCAAGCAAGAATTAGACCTGATGGAGATCATTTTTCACCACAAAGAATAAATGCACTTTGGGTGACTTTCTTTGCAACCTGGGATGTGATTAAGGCACGGACCCCAAGAATTACTTTCTAGAGGCACTTTGACATCTGATAAGGGCTGAAGCACAGAAGTGGTCTTGATCTTGAAATGTCCTAAGCCAGGGAGATTGTGGTGATGTCTGCCTTAGCCTCTCCTGAGTCGTGCACTGACGGCCACATGGATAAAGAACAGTTTCCACTGCACTTCCACTGATTGCACTGATCTGGTCCAAAGGGGTCAGAGTAAAGTAAAAAGAACCGACGCCTGAATAATCAACAACAGGCTTGAAAATTAAACAGCCTCCATCTGGGGCCAAATCAGAATCCACGAACTGTTTATATCGTTTATATATTGGAGGAATATCATGAAGTTTGGACTGAAAAGATGCAACTGCTCCCTGAAACAACTCCTCAGATGAGGAATTGTCACACAAACATACAAACAAACACAAAGGCACCAGTCTGTCTGCGGAAGTTACCATAACCCCTAAGGGAGAAATCTCCAGTTTGTTGATCTGGGAGGGAGAATACACCACTGTTTACTTCTCAGCACGGCAGTCTGCTTTTTTTCCCCTTCTTTTTTTTTAGCACAGTGTCTGTGGTTTTTAAAACAGGTCTCAGTAGATACAATAACCCCTCAAGGGACAGTAGTAGAGCCACCAGCTATAAAAAGAGAGAGCCGGCTCTGTGTTGCAAAGCTGAGCATACTGAGTGGTGCAATAACACTTTCAGAAAATTAAGTTAATTCAAACAAGACAAAGGCATTGTTGTCATCAGCTCATTCCTGTCCAGAAAGCTTTGTCATGATCAGAATCAGCTGTAATGCCCCTAAAAATTTATGAGTAGAAAGGAAGGGAGGGTATAGGGAGGGATGGATCACTTGTCACAGTCTAGTAGGCAAAGCCACATTAACACAATCAACACCATTGTGGTTAGCAGAGATGACATCAACAGAGTTGGTTTGATTCACTCTTAGGAGTCAAAAAGTGAAGGGAGGTTTTGGTTAGTGGCTGACTACTGTGTGTCATAAATCCATTTCTCATGGGCTGCATAATCCCCGACATGCCATGTCTACCACCCACACAAATACTTGGCTCCTGTTTTAAAAATCATCAGCAGCACATTTTAATTGTTTCTGTGCGCTCTTAAAGGAGGCGAGCTGTGTCATAAAATTGTCACAGTGAGACAGCGTGCAGGAAGATGGTGACGTGTGGGTTGAGTCTTACAAATCAAGGGAATATTCTGGAAAAATATATGCATTTCATCTGTGAAGTGCAGTACAATTCATTGACTTGTATTTATAATCAGCAATCAGACAATACGCACATGTATTTTTGCCATGTTCACTACTTATTAAATGTTTTAGAGCAACTTTTCCATATTTTTAATGACATTCAAGCAGTTCAAGCCTAGTGGTAAGTAGTGACCTGCTAGTGGTTAAAGAAAAGGTAAGGTTTCGCTAAACTGAAAAGTAATGTACATTTCAGAATTGCAATAAATGACCTTTTTCAGGAAAAAAAAATGTTTTTCAGCCATGGAGGTGGAGCAAGCCTGAAAAGATGGTGCTACCAATTCCCACAGGTTTCCAAAATTTTCTTGGTTACTTATAACTGCCTGTCTTTCAATAAAGGACTGGGAAATAGAGGTGTTTTCTAAGGCTATGTCTACATGGAGATGAGCATCGATGTAGTATCTGCTACAGTTTTTTTACTGTTTGGGCATTTCATCCACATGGAACTGGCATATTCAGGTGACTGAGTGAATTTCAAGAGATGTTAGGATGTCAACATGAGTTGACACAAATCTATTAAAATTGTAATTGTTTTTTGGGCAACATAAAAAAACAGTCATTTAGGTCTTACTCTAAATGACTGATTATGGTATTTGATTGACCTGCGTTACCTGATCTGAATTATATTGAACAGAACATGTTCAACGGGCTACAAGCCATAAGGTGCAAACTACCCAGATAGCAGACATGTTTAGGCCAAATCCAGGCTACTTTGGGCACTAATGGCGCAGTTACAGCACTGGCAAGTCTTGAGCTGACCAGAAGTGGACCAGATGTCTGTTGCCAGCCAGACTTGGATTATGACAAGTCTCCTGTTGGCCACCTATGTTCCAGATACCAGTTATTGGACTGGATGTAAATCACGGCAAGCATTTGTGGGCCAGAAGTGATCCTATTACAGAAGCCTTCCTTATGGCGATTTCCTTTTTATGGTGGTCATGTGGCTGAGTTTTGGAAGCCATTCTCTTATTTAGTCAAAGCCGTAAGCAAAGGCTAAATTTGGGCCAAACATAAAAGCATATTTTAGCCACATTTAGACCAAACATTTCTTGCTGTCTAGGTTGAGGGTGTAAGACAGATGTCAACTCAAAGATGGAAGGACCATAAAGAGACCAGTAGCTCATTTGGTGAGTATTACCATTTAATGGTACACTTTTCTTTGTGGAAAGTATTGTAGAAAAGTCTTGAATCAGACCTCAAAAACATTGAAACAGTGTGGGATTATCTTGACAGAGAACAGAATAAAAGGCAGCCAAAAACCAAAAAGAGCTTTAGAAAGTCCTTCAAGCAGCCTGAAGAACTCTTCTTGAAGACTACTTAAAGACATGACAAGAAAGCTAGTCTAAGAGGGTTCAGATTGAGTTGAAGAGTGAAGGTAGTTATAACAAATACTCTTCATAAATTTAGTTGAACACTGTTTTGCCTTAATATCACAAAAGCATAGAGGTGTCACCTGAATAAAAAAACGAAACCTCATCATTTTTTAATGTGATAGTTGATTGAAACAACGTGGACTCTATCACTTTATAACATGATACGTTTTGTGGTGAAAACATGAAATATAAATTTGTATCCGCTTTGAATAAGGAAACTGTGCATGCAGCAGATCAGAAAAAATGTCTAATTTAACAAATGGGACCAATTTGTACTTCATACTAGGTTGAGACTGGACAATAGTGAAACTTGGAGGATAACTGTGATCATGTTGATGTTGCACCCTTAAACTAGATAGGACTACATCTTTGTGTTGGCAACTTAATGCTCCCAGCGGTGCATATTGCCTAAATAATTTTTTCAGAAGACCGCTAGGCCATAGGCGTGATCACTAGTACATGTAAACCAAAAGCAGCACAGCAGACAGTCGAACGCACCATCTCACTGTCATAACTGTCCCACATTCCTGCTTGACAAAAAGAGATGAAATGTTTCTGCTTGACGAGAATAATCTCCATAAAATGTATTTTGCTGCAATATTTCTAGGTCGCAACAACATCTGCATACACTACTTCATGTTTCATGTTCTAACAATAAGATGTATTACGTTGTAACATGATACGTTTCACATTTGTACAAAAAACTATCACATTATAACCTGATAATGTCCCTTTTGGGGGGTGGGGCGGGGGGTGACAGCTCTATGCCTCCATACAATACATTTACAGTATTTGGCATATAAAAATGTAGACATTTTAGATGTAAAAAAGATAAGGAGGTAGTGACATATTTTACAACATGCAGTAAGGACATCTAACAAATAGCCGAGTCATGTTTCATAATTTTAGTTCTGTCACTTTGACATTATTTCTTTCAGTTATCTTCAGCTGACTTACTGAAAACATACTTTATCTCAACAGTGTCCTATGCTGAAATATGGGCTTGCACAAGTTTCCCTGTGACTTTCCAAATGTGAGAATACTGCGCAGCCAGTGAACAGATGTGCAGAATACACTTAAATTGGAAAAGACATTAAATAGATCCCGTTTGCACCATATGGTCATGACATGGCTGATGATAGAAACCCCTGAAAGCCTGAGAAATAAACTCACAAGGTTTAAAGATGACGAGAATCTGCAAATACTTTGAAGTCATACTGCGCTCCACCCTAGGAAGGATTGTTGGACTGGGTTTGTCAAGACCAGGGTCACTGTCTTTGGAAAATGACCAGTGACAGCAAGGCTGAGAAGTAAGTCAGCTCATTTCATATGAATTTAAGTAAATTGATTAAACATGTGGACTTCAAACTGCAGAAAGAGAATTTCTTGTGTCTGTTAAAACTATTTGAACTAATGTCTTTGTAGTTTACTTAATTCTCCCCTTATTCAAAAACATTTTTCTACATATTTGTTGCAACAGAGTATTATTTATTTATTGCATTAGAATTATTTAGACATTTGAACGTAAACTATGTGAGAGTAATTAATCATTGTGTTGTTGCTGCTGCAGCTTTTAAACATTTCCCTCTCATCCTTACAGTTCATAACCCCATAATCACTGTAACTTAACTGATAATAAGTACAAGCTGGGTGTATTTTTTTTGGGTTTTGAGCCTATAAAGACAGATAGATTATATCTACACAAGAGAACTGAAGATGGCAGTGCGCATGGCCGCAGCGGCTCAGTGCTCTCCCCTTTTGGTGTTTTGTATGGCTGTTTGTGTATGTGTTGTTACTCGTCTGGGCGGATAACATCTACAGCGGCACAAGCTCCTAAAGATGGGGTCACAGAGCGGACAAGCGGTCACAGCCGACTTTTTCCCCTCCCACGACATCCCGGTGGCTATAGCCAGGATCCCGGGCTCTCCGTGGATTACCATCCCCGCAGGGAGGAGGCGAAGGCAGGTTAGGGACAGAAGGCAGAAACAGGGCTGTCGGGCAGGTGTGCTGGTGAGGCTGCGCAAGAACCCGAACAAGCCACCGCTCCCCAGCATCTTTCTTGCCAACGTAAAATCCCTTGCCAACAAAATGGATGAACTGAAGCTTCAGGCGTTTTGTTTTTCACCGAGACCTGGCTTCGTTCATCCATACTGGATGCAGCCATTGAGCTAGCAGGCCTCACTGTACACCGCCACGACAGGAGCAGGGACTCCGGTAAGAGCAAAGGAAGGGGGTTGTGCATATATGCCAACAACAGTTGGTGCACTAAATCTAAGACTGTAGAAAGTCACTGCTCCCTGGACCTGGAGTACGTGACTGTTAAATGCAGACCCATTTACCTTCCGAGGGAGTTTACTGTTGTCATGGTAACTGCCGTGTACATTCCACCAGATACTAATGCTAACTCTGCTCTGGGGCTCCTGCATTGCACCATTAGCAGCTGGCAAGACAACCATCCTGAGGCAGTGCATATTATTGCTGGGGACTTTAACCATGCTGAATTAAAAACTGTGCTCCCTAAGTTCCATCAGCATGTGAAATGTGCCACTAGAGGAGTTAAGACACTGGACAAGGTCTACTGCAACATAAAACATGGCTACAGGGGTATAGAGCTCCCATACCTGCCCCAGTCAGACCACATGTCCCTGCTCCTAGCACCAGCATACACCCCCCTCAGGAAACAGGCTCCTTCCACAATAAGGACTGTTAAAACTTGGCCTGAAGGGGCCTCTCACCAGCTGCAGGACTGTTTTGAGAGAACCAACTGGGATATTTTTCACCACCCAAACCTGGAGGAGCACACAGCAGCAGTCCTGGGTTACATCAAACACTGTACCGACACTGTTCCTGTGCACAAATGCATCCGGGTCTATCCCAATCAAAAACCCTGGATGACCAGAGAGGTCCAGCACCTGCTGCGGGAGAGAAATATGGCTTTCAGGTCTGGTGATATTGAGCTATACAGTGCTGCAAGAGCCAACCTGAAGAGAGGCATCCTACGGGCTAAGACGGACTACAGGCAGAGGATTGAGGACAACTTCAGTAGGAACAACACAAGGTAAGGGTGGCAAGGGATCCGGCATATCACCACCTACAGGCCAAGCCTCGCTGCTGTCGACGGGGGCCCTTCGCTGGCAGAGGAGCTTAACCTCTTCTTTGCCCACTTCGAGATAGAGCCACCAGAGGTAGCTGCACCACAGCCACCAGCCCTCAGCTGCCCCTCCCTCACTGTGGAGGAACATGAGGTGAGGCACACACTGAGGGCTGTGAATCCGAGGAAGGCTGCTGGACCAGATGGCATTGCTGGACGGGTGCTGAAGGACTGCGCGGACCAGCTGGCAGGGATCTTCACCCAGATCTTCAACTAGTCCTTACTCCAGTCCACTGTCCCAGCCTGCCGGAAGTCCTCAACCATTATACCTCTGCCCAAAAAGTCCACAATCAGCAGCCTAAATGACTACAGACCAGTTGCACTCACCCCGGTCATTATGAAGTGCTTTGAAAAACGGGTACGTAGTCACATTATTTCCTGCCTCCCACCTACACTGGACAGTCACCAGTTTGCATACAGGGCAAACAGATCCACAGAGGACGCCATCACCACCACTCTCCACACAGCTCTGTCTCACCTGGAGCAGTCAGGGAGGCTGCTCTTTGTAGACTTCAGCTCCGCTTTTAACACTATCCTCCCACACAGACTGAAGTCCAAACTAGAGACCCTTGGACTCTCCAATTCCATCTGCCTCTGGATTTTGGACTTCCTGACAGGCCGCTCTCGGGGGGTTAGAGTAGGCGCCCACATGTCAACAGCCCTCAGCCTCAACACTGGCTCCCCACAGGGCTGTATGCTGAGCTCCCTGCTCTACACCCTCTACACCCATGACTGCACCTCCATTCACCCCAGCAACACCATCATCAAGTTTGATGATGACACCACTGTGGTGGGGCTACTGTGGTGGGGCTTATCTCCGGGGGGGATGAGTCCACCTATCGGGACAAGGTGGAGCGGCTCTGTGTCTGGTGTGGGGACAACAACCTGGTCCTAAACACCACCAAGACCAAGGAACTGGTAGTGGATTACAGGAGGAAGAAAACGGACAATCAACCTCTGTACATCAGTGGGGACTATGTGGAGAGGGTGGCTGCCTTCAAGTTTCTGGGCGTTACCATCCAGCAGGACCTGAGCTGGAGCGCTAACACCACTGCTCTGGTGAAGAAGGCCCAGCAGAGAATGTACTTTCTCAGACTCTTAAAGAAGAACAACCTGGGTGAGAAACTGCTAGTGTCCTTCTTCAGGACAATTAAAGCAAGGACAAATAGACTAAAGAACAGTTTTTATCCAAGTGCCATTGTAGTTTTAAATGCTGCCATAATTTGAGTGCCTTTTGAATGCAACATTCAACTTTTCTGTGCAATATTAGGAAGCCATGAATGAATTAGGTGGATGTATGGATGTGTGTGTGTGTGTGTGTGTGTTTTTAACTTTGCACTTTTATCTCAGTGATTTATTTATTTGTTTTTATTTGATTTTATTTATTTATTCATTTACACATGCACTGAGGAGGACTGCACTCAAATTTCATTGTATAATGTACAATGACAATAAAGTTATTCTTCTATTCTTCTTCTATAGGTCGCAGTAATTGAGAAACATGAACATGCAGCTAAACAGTTAGCTTGTTCTAGTTGTGGGCTTCAATCTGGATTCAGCCCTGATTTCTTTTTGAAAACTGGACTGATGTGGTTTAAATGTACAAATTCACATTCAACAGCCTTAAACCCATCAGCGTGTCACAAATTCAAAGCTGAAGAGCACAATGTTTTGTTTAATGTTAGCATATGCATGTAATTTAGACCTCAGCTACTCCCGCAGTCCTTCATGAGTAATCTGTTGTGTTTCCACCTAATTGTTTTTTGGTGTTTGGTTTGTTTAAGAAGGGCATTGGTTACAGGTAAGACCTGTACACATCCCGTAAGAACAAAGAAATTTCAAAGGGTGCAAGAAAGAAAATGACGTCACTCCTTTCTGGCAACCCTGGTTTGAGTGCTCAGAGCTTGTTCTAATCAAATTTCCTGGGCAGAATAGTTTTTTCTTGTGTGATGTCCGACAGCTTTTGTGTGATTGATCAGAAATTTAAGGTAGGTGTGAAAAAGCATGGAGCAGCCTCTGCTGTGTTTTGAGAAACCCCTGCCCTGTCATACATTGTCTTGAAGTATAACTGCATTTCCATTACCCCTGTAACAACTCAAAACCTAAACATCACAATAAAAAATTGGTAATTGAAACACCTAAATTTAAAAAAACTCGCTTAAATGTTTGTATATTCTCATGAGTTGGTTTTTCAGATGTGTCCATATAAAAGTATATTGCAAAAATGTAATGGAAATACTTTTTTTTTCCAAGAAATGAATGAAACTCTGTGGTTTTTGTAATAATTGACATAATGTCATCAAACTTGGTATTGTGTTTTACATCATATATCTTTGGTTAAATATTTGTAAAACTACAGACAGACATAAAGGGTGACCAATAGTACGGATTTATGAAGGGGAAAAAAAAATCATGAATTTGGACATAGGAGGTTTGCGCCTGTCAGCAGTGTTATGTTACGTCAGGTGACGTGTAAATGCTAAAAAAAAAAAAAAAAGTATTTCCAGTGTCTAGGGTGCCTTTTAGTCTTAGATGCATGCTCTACAGCTGTCTTTTGCTTGTTATCCTTTTCCAACAAAAAGTCTGCAAAGAATTTAACTCATTTTATGCCAAATTTACACCAAAAGTAGTATGATTGAATAGGGGTTTAATATATACACCTGAGTGTTGTGTTGCTATTAATGAAAGATGAGCTGAAGCTAATTAATCCTGCATCTACAGCAGAGTGCCCCCAAGAGCTGGACGTTAATTGATGTAAACATCATGGTGCAGGAAGAACTAACATGCATTGCAACTGTGTGCTTGGGAATATTTTCACTCCCCCATAAATGCCTTAAATTGTCCTGTTTGACAGTTTGAAAATAGGAGTGAACCAGATTAAAATGAATAAAAATATAAATGAACAGAAATGCAATGACGGGGGTGCCTTTCTTGCACCACTGGCTGGGTGAAAGATCACAGCTGCTTAACTATATTTATGCTTTTTAGATTAAGATTTGTGGTTCCACTGCTACACAACATAACAGTTTACAGCATGTCCAATGTATAGCGGCATTTTAATTGCTTGTGTGTGGAGGAATTGACCCTGATTATGTCAGCTCTCTGTTAGTCTTTAAACCCACTGGCCTCAAGCAATTACCAAATGACAGGTTGTGTAAACTTTCTGATACGACACGTGTTTGATTGACCTTTACATGCTTCCTCAGTCACACACTAAACAACACTCATGCACCATAAAATATGCAGCAGTAACTACAGACATATGTTGACTTTCAAAAGTGTATTTTTCTTACAAATATATTCCAAAAAATTACCGTTTTGGTCCTGACATTTTTTTTTTCATATAAGAAATACTTTATTTACAATATTATCCTAAGTTAATATTTTTGTGTGTTTTTCTTCAAGATAAACAGCCCATAAGGTGATGATTAGTAAGGAAATCCAGTCTGCCTCCAGAACCTCCGGGCTCGCTGTGGTTGTTTAGACACGTTTGTTGACAGCCCTGTTTCCCATCCTCTGCACCTCCTGTTGTCCTGAGCACATTTGGTTGGCTCACTTCTCTACACGCCTGGTCTCGACTGAGAAGCCGAGCTTACACGGCTCAGTGAAAACCCCTGACCCGTATGTTACTTCTGTCCATCTCTGGAAAAGTATTACTTGTTATTTAGACTTTCAGCTCATGCAGAGATAGTCTGTTTGACCAAAGTCTCTCTAGGATTCATCTAGAGCAGAAAATAATGTGATTCATACACTAAGTGCAGTATGGATCTAAGTCCAAGTTCTCTACACTCTACTAAAAGTTAAACTTTTAGCTTGCAAGAAATACTATCCACCTTTTAAATCCTGTATAGCTGAAAGAACACAAAATTAGTTGAGCTTTCTATGTTTCTCATTCCTTTAGGCAGCCAGTAATCTCCTCTGGTTTCCATTTGTTTTAAGCTATCAGTGCTCATGACCTGATAAAGGAGTGGTTGGTGGAGCACAAACATCCGTCTCCGAATACATCCGTCATCCTCCATATGTGTTCGAAAGCAGCAATAATATCCACTCCTAGAAGAATTCAACTGAAAGAAAAACCTTTGAGATGCAGGAGCATTTCGACTAAAAGTACCTCTTGTTTAAAGTCTGAATATCATGAGTTCTGGTAAATATATTTCATCTCAAGCATCTTGCCTAGCCTGAGACACTGAATTGCTCAGGCATCTGACCAGAAACCAAAACACTTTAAAAACTTTATATGGGTTAGTTGCTGGCATGTGAGAGACTTCACATGCTATGGATGTCACCTCAAGAAAAATTCCACTGTTGCTGTTTGCAATTAAAAGAGACCCGCTTGCTTTGTAACACAGATTCCACTGGCAAAAACAAGCATCTCTTTATTTGTAGATGATATACAATCTATTTTATTTGACTGTCTCTTGTGCATTTGGCAGAACATCAGTTAAGTCTGTGTTGACAGTGCCTAGGCCACTCAAACGTCTGCTTCTTTGACAACTCTGTGTGATAAACAAGAAGCCTGCACCGCACAAAAGCTGAAATTGGATATTTTCCCCATCTCATTGTGTGAGTTTAAAGGAGGAAATCTAAACATGTGCTTGGGAATAGTATCTCACATTCCCTGCATGTAAAGTTAAAGTGAAGACGTGGCTGATCACATACTGCAGTGAAAGCAGGATAGAGTTTTGTTGGGAAACTGTCATTATCTTAGCAAATTGTTAGTTGAAAGATAAGCTTAGTCTGCACAAAGAGGTGAAGGCCTGTTTGCTGGAAAACACAGCATCATTTTTATCCTCTCATTTCTTCACCCACATTTGGATAAAGGAAGTCAGAAATTATTTTGCTGTGTTCTCTATGTCAGATCTATAAATATTCCTAGTAGAGGCCATGACTCAACTCAGGACTGTTTGTGAACTCTAACTGTTGTGTGTTGAGTCCTGTTTATTTCACTTGTAACAGGGGAGGGACCCTCTGAGACTTTTGCACCTGGTATTCAAAACTTCATTGATGACGCATCATGGCCCAAGCGAAGTGTTGTGGACTTGTAATGTTTGCTGGGAGCAGATCACCATTCCCCATCTCTGCAAGGGTCACCTGCAGGTTGTCGAACATGCACACATTTAACACATGGCAGATGCGTTGTCAGCATCAATACATTTAGGCAGCGTTCACGTAGAGCTCTTAAGGATGTGTTATTGAATTTCTTGGGAAACTCGTTGCATGCTAGTTGCCTGACTAAAGGCAAAGCATTTCTTTTCTCTTTTGAAAAACAGGGCTTGAAAATGACATAATAACTCCACATTATGGATGATGTAGTGAAATGTAATATCCACTGTTCTGTGTTGGCACAAGTAAGGACAAACTCAGTTACAGTTACCACAGTGATTTTTTGTTTTGTTTTTTACTTTTAGTTTATTTGGACATTACTGGAGTTCTCGTTTAGCTGGGTACAGAACACTGTCAGTGCCTGGACTGAATAATGCTGGCCTCCAAACATTCAGGGAACACTGGTTGTAGATGCCTGTTTTAAACTCTCAAGCTCACAGTGCAGAAAGGAGTCATTATGATGGTTATATCCACCCTGCTAAACAAAGATGTGCTCATGTTGTGACTGAAACATCAAAAGTGAGGATTCTTTTTATTTGGCGGAGCTTCAACTATTGTGTTCGATTTTGTTTGAGTTGGAATGAATGCACAGAAAGCCCAGTGAGCACAGTTACCTACGAATATCTCCAATAAGGCTAAGTTTAGACCTGGTCCTAATCCCTGGAGTTTTATTTAACACATCTGTAAACACAAAAAAGTGGCACAAATTAAATCTATAAATATTGCTTCAGTCATTAATTTTTTCTTCTTTTGTCTTTTGTTTTGTTCATTGTTTGGGGATTTTGATTCTTTTTTATCACTCATTTTTTACTCACTGAAAATGCAGTTACATGCATCGGTGTAACTCAAAACACACGATGTAGTTGCAAGTTGAAAGAGAAGTGATGTTTAGAAAAAATATCTTAATAGTAACCAAACTCCTATTTTACAAATTGGTTAAATGTAATCTACATGACATGCAAGATCAATGTTTTATATAAAACTACATTCAACTACACAGGTTGCCAACAAGATACTTCAAATACATAAATGTAAATTAGAAAATAATCTCACTTGTAGAGCTTGCATGTATAAGTGGTATGCATCTAGACGTGTGGCACAGAGAGGAATGGTAACCATTAAAGCATAATCTAGGAGCTCAATTCAGATTTATTTGTATAGCAGCTATTCAAGTCATCTCAAGGCACTTTTAATGATCCTGTTCAGTCCAGTTTACTGTAATCCATTTATAATTCCATTTAACCAATTTCATTATAATCCACTTTAGTCCAGTTCGTGAGAATTGTGTTCATATATAGTCATATAAATATATAAAAGCATTTAAATGGTTTGCAGAGCTAAATTATTATTTATTTATTTTTAACCTGTCCTGTCCAGCATCGTAGCAAGTAGAGTGATGGTCTGGTTGCTGTGTTGTGCTGAACAAATTCACTTTGCCAAGGGGAGCTTTATTGATTTAAGGCTCCTCTTGATAATCTGATTCATTTATTTATTTAATTACTGTTATTTATTTACTTTGAATTATGGAATCTATGTAATCTTGCTGGACCTGACTGGAGGGGACAAAAGAAAGAGGAGGGCAGCGAAAAGAAGCAAAAAGGAAAGCAGAAAGAAGAAAGAGGAGACAGAGACACAACAGATAGAAGGCGACAACCCTTCAATTCAACCTATCACCGGACAACCAACTGCTACACTTGTACAGAAACACAACAGCCCACCCAGAGCCCCACGCGGCCACGGGGCACAGGCTTTCGCGGGTCAAGATTGGCGGCCACCGACCCCGCCAGGCACCGGCCATCCAGGACGGACAAAGCGAAGGGCCCAGGTCCCTATGAGTCCAGAGGTAGCCCCCCGCTCCCTCAAGGCAGAGGGCCCACACCATGCCCAGGAGGACCAGCCCTCTACCCAGACAGCCACTCGACGCAGGCCAGCACCCACCCCAATGTTCCAGCCACACACCCCGGGAACAAGGGCACCATAGACCACTCTCAAAAGTTCTTGCAGCCCAATTTTGAAATGTTAAAATCAACATTAGAATTAGCTGTGCATCTTTCATCTTTATGACCGTTTGATATGAAAAATGTCATAATGATGACAGTAATAAAGTTAGCCAGAGATATCCAGAGCTACATGAGAGCTACAAACACAATAAAACTGCAAGTAGAACATGCTGGGCTGAACAATCTGACCAGACTATCGTAGTCTATTTATTCATCCTGTCCTGGCAAAATCTGGGCTAAATATGATTATTTAATCATTTTCTCTTAATGGATGTTGAAAGCAAAAAAAAGGTCACTTTGTAACATAACTTGTAAAAATGCTCCACAGGAGGTCATATTATCATTTATTTATTAATTTAAACGTCACTAAATTTGGTTTATTGTTATTGTTATTATTTCTATCTTTTCCTACAAAGATGTAATTGACTTTAACAACTGTGTTTTCCAACACTGTATATTGACTTTGTTTTTGCTCAACTCATTCATATCAACCAGAGAAATTGACAGACACAGTGCAGAAGTTTGGGCACCCCACTGCACTATTCACTGCAAACTTCTGTTGCTGTGAATAGTTTACTGAGTAGAATATTAACTGATCTACAACAAGCATAAAGTTATAGATAGAGTAAAAAAAAGAAAAGACAGTAGTTATGTACATGTGAACCAGGCACAACATCTGAACTCTCAGATCTCATTTTCCCAGCCTCACATGTCACTTTCCATTTCAGGACCACGGCTTATTCACAGTTACAAACTTTCACATGTCAAAACTTTTTCCTCAGACTACTCAAACTATGTGCCAACAATCAACAGACACTAAGCAGCTGTACAGCATTAAACTAATTAATCCCTACACACAGCAAAAGACTTTAAGAAAGTGTTTTCAGAAGCTGTTTCTCAGCTCATAATGTAATTAAGACACAGAGTTTAATAAAAACAGTGATCAGCATCAAATTTGCAAAAAACTAAATCTCAACAGGCAGGAAACATGTAAACAAGTCCTGTGAACTGAGAGTTTAAAATAGTACTTTATGGGCAAAATTAACAAGAATACTTTAGGAAGGGGAAAGTATTGGATTTTATTAGGGGACCCATCTACAGTTAGCACAGAGGTGGGCTGATCATACTTTGGGCCACAGGAAGGAAGGAAGAATGGATTCAGTTAAACACGACAGCATGATAGCCCTAAGCACCCTAAGCAATGCAAGCTAATGGTTTTGCTAAGGCCTCCACGTCCCCTCCAACCTGAAAATCTGTAGATAAACCTCTAAAGAACAACACACCGGGGCTCAAAGATCTCATCATATTTACAAACAAGAGATTTTTGCTAAATTAATGGAACTGAGCATTTATGGTTCACAAACATTTTTTGTTTAAAGCAACACTGCCTTTCTTTCGTTCTGACTCATTTTGATGATGCACTGTCTTTAATTATTATAATTATAATTATATGCACATTCCTGGAGCCATTGTTGCATCCTGAGGCTGAAAAATTGACTTTACAACATTTTTTCTTCTCCAGCCCAGAGCAACACATGACAGCTGCATTTTGGTTTATTTTACCACATCACACGTCAAAAAGCAAATATGAACATACTGGCTGTTTTCAATGCGCAACATGTCTGATTCAGCTAAAATAAAAATAAAAAAATAAAATAAAAAAAAAAACAGAAGAGGACATTATTAAAGGAATTGAGGAAAATAAGTCCATATTAAACTTTTACTCTATAGAGAGAGCTCAGAGAAGAGACAGGATGCAGAAATGATGCTAGATTAACCTTCGTTAGGAGGCACCCTAACGAAGGTAAGTGTAAAAACCACCAAGCAACACTAAAGAACCAAGTTTTTAGTGTTGCTTCAAAACCCCTATTTTTGTTTTGTTATACTGAGACTGAGAATTTTCCCTTACAAATGGAAAGAATTAATCATCTTTAATTGGTAATTTAGATCATTTGTAATTTTGTAAGTCACAGCAGCAGGTTGCCAAACCACGACATGACAACTACATTATAAGATAGTTATTTATCTATAAACTAAGCATAAAAGTAAAGTCATTTGTAAAGCATGTGCAAAAAGATGCCAAACAAACCGGTTCTTTCAAATATATCTGCCTTTACTTTATTTATGTACTGTACAGTTTTTCACTTCCAAAGTCTCTATCGCACTATATGACATTAACTGCTATCATTTACTACAAAAGGTTGCATAAATAATTTAAATGTGGAAGTAAAAAATAAATATGCAGTTCATTCTTTATAACAGTCCTTCTTTGTGTCTGTAGAAAACAGCTCTCCCTCCCATTCCTCTCTTTAGCACCTCCGTCATGCAGAGGACCACACAGGTATGATATGTACAATCACGCAATGCATGGCATGCAGCTCTCAGCTTACATGTCTAACCCCTTCCAGTTTCTTTTTTAAACACACAGTTGGGGGGAAAAGAAGCAAACATTTGCCTGAACAGTTTTTGACAACTGAAATCAGGAAGCAATATGAGCAGAAAAACAACAGGATGCAGACAATATGTGGAAACTTTGCGAATATTCTGCATGAAGTTCAGTCCAGTTGGAGGCGTTCACTGGCGGAAGGAGGAGGTTGTGTTGTCTGCCGTGACAGACTGGATATTGTCACTTCCTCTTCCTCACTGGATTTTTAGCAACCAATACAATGATAAAACTAAATTGTTGTTTTCATTCGGTTATTTTTATTCCTACCTTTCCTGTCTGAGCTATTTACAGATTTAGCTGCAGAGAGGAGAGGAGGTGTCCTGAGTCGTGCAGGCTAACACAACAGACAGATTTTGGCTGTGGATGGTTTGATTGCTGGCTCGTTTTCAGTGTGGGTGTCTTGGAGAGCGTTCTGCCCCTTGGTAACAACATAATCATACACTTTCTGATGCCTCCTACACAACATCTGCATTTTTTTCAGTGATTGCAGCAAACAGGAACTGGCTATGTCAAGAGGAAATTGCTTTTGTAACTAGCTAATTAAGAGGAGTCACAGGAATGCCCAGTGCCTCTGTGGTGTCACTGCTTAGAAAACTGCCCTCTCTCCTCATTTCCCACCCATCCTTGTCTCTCCTGACTGCCCGGTTAAAGGAAAAGCTTTACTGTTACTGACAGGTCTGGTTGGAGTGTGTAGGGTTTGTCCGCGTCAATATCAGAAAGCTGCCTGGATGAGGGCCTCTCAAAACTGTCAGCATCAGAGACCCCAGAGCTGCCGTAGGCTCCCCCCTCCCCACATGCAGCCTAAAGAAGGATTTCAGCCACTCTGGAGTGAATATACACCTTCTCAGCTTTAAACGGAGGGCGGTGAGTGTAGTTCTGAATCCTTTAGATGTTTGTACAGATGGGAGTTGAAGCCTTCGGGAGGATTTCTTATTATGCTTGCATGATTTCAGTTTGGAGGTTTTGGGCTGTTGGAGTGATTTCATACTATCCACCTCCTGGCCAGTCAGTTTTGTGGCAAGCCCTAGCTGGCACTGACTCATTTTGTCATGCAAATAAGCAAAAATTCACAAATATGCTCACAAAATTATAGACTGATGACTTCGACTCAGCCGTACAGTTAGCTTATGGATAAATTCTCTTGGAATTTCTCTAGTATCCCCTTCCCTCTGCATAGGAGATATGTTTGTTGGTTTATGAGTAACATGAGTATGAGCAGGCTTTGGTCTCTTTCTTTGGATGCTTGGGAGGATCATCAGTACGAGTTGCCCGTCAGTGGCGTGTTGTTCTTGTTCCGATCTTGAGGCAACCGACTGTGCTTCTTGTTGCGTTGTGTCTTTGGCACCTCTTTGGCCACAGATTGGTTGTGGTGGGGCCTGAAACGCTTGCACTTGCAGGAGGTGACCACGCGGATTTTGTAAGTCCGAGTGTTGCCATTTGGACACTGCAGCTGGACCCTCCGCGTCCGGTAGTGTGCCGGGATGCAGCGGTAGTCCGTAGCACTGTTCCTCCACCACTTGCCACGAACGATGGAGTTGGGCATGAGGTGCGCTGGGAGGCACTGACCTGAGCAGACCAGCTCCCTGACGGGCTTGGCGCTGCGGCAGGATCCATCGGTGATGTAACGGGTGGAGCGGAGCTCCCTGCAGCTCAGCTCGGAGGCACCTGGGTCAAACAGCAAGGCAAGACAGTTAACACACATGGAACCAACCCAAAATAAACACACAGTGAGGAATGCTCTGCTTCTCTGCAGCAGCTCTGCTTCACTTTTCTTATAATTAACTAAACTATTACAACATTTTCTAAAAACAAATGAGATACAATCTGAAATCAAGGTAGAGTTTCAATTTAACTCTCACCAATTTTAAAACGCATAAAGCCCACTGATAAATTCAACTAAAGACAGCAATTTGTACTTTTAAGAGAAGATTTAAGTTAGTAAGATCAAATCTGAGTTTGTGCACTTGAATCCTGGTCCAATCATTAGCTGACAACAGCCCTTGACAAAGAAATCCAGCTGGCAGCAATAAGCTGATAGCAAATCCAGACCCAAGGGCCATTAAAGAGCTCAATCAAACCAAATGGAGGTTCGGGCTGGAAGGAAAAGCTGACATTTTGTGTTGGCCTGACCAAATGTATGTGGTGATGGAGGAGTAAATAACTATCTGGTTGTTTTAAGGCAGCTCTGCAGCTGTACAATTAAAAAAAAAAAAAAAAACTGGACATCAGCCAGGCTGGTTTGAGACAACACACTCAGCCTGTAATCGTATATTTCAGCCGCAGCTTTTTAACAGCCGTGTGCATGAGTTATTGTCTCGTGTTTTTTTACAAGTCGAGTGTAAAAAGAGGAGCAAAAGAACTGCCGGTTAAGAAATGATACACTCAGTGGGGGATCTGTTTTCCTCTGTGGCTTTTCTTCGGGTAAAAAAATGGGCTGAACAATAGATTTATGTAAGGTAACTTCTTTCTTTTTCTCACTATGAGAACCTGATCTAGTCTTATTCTTTGGATGGCGTTAAAGAGAACACAGTAGTATACAATCTCTTCTGCGTACACTTGGCAGCGTGTTGCACCAAATACCCGAAACTGTCAGCTTTCCTTGTTCATCTGATGTGTGTTTAATCCAGTCTATCTCTATGGCAGTTCCTGTTCTGCTCTCTAATTGGGATGGCCTGGAAAAAAACCAAAGAGAAAGGGAAAAGATCCTACACTAGCTTGCTGTACAGTTGCGTGAGTTGTCCTTTTCTCTCAGGAATAAGAGACAAGCCTGCAGAGAGAATTGGAGGAGAGCCAGCCAGTGGTCAAAGCCTCTGCCTGCCCCCCACCCCCACCCCCAGGGACCACAAGAAACCATCCCAGGATCAAACCTAAGAGATGGATGATGAAAATAATCCAGGAGATTCTTCTCTCCCTCAGTGAAGCCCAGGACATATGCTGCATGTTCTCTATGAAAACAGGAGAAGCACACATCCCTTATTTGGAGCCTAATAAAGCATCAGATTCATATAAAATCAGATTTGTTTGGATTTGTTACTTTCAGTATAATTTCTCATCCCAACTCATGCTGCGGTTACATCATCAAAGAAAGAAATCACTCGCTCTAACTGACCTTAAGTTGCTAATTCCCCTGTCAGCTGTTCCTCTAATCTAATCAATCATCTCCTCTCATCTCAAAATCAAGAAGCCGTGATTAAGCAAAAACTTTTCCACCACCCATCCTGAATCCATGCGAGCAAGCGTGACATTATCCTGCTTGTACTGCTCAATCACAACATACAACCTATGCGGCCACAGGTGGGAATCATTCTAAAAGGCAGTGTTGCATTTAAAAAGCAATTTCTACAACCCCCAAAGACATTCCCTCGAAGAGCAAACTGTGGAGTTTCTCTATTTGGAAGACATGTTGTTGCAATCAAATGGTTATGGCGTAAGTGGAGCTTGACTAATAGTATAAAGAGAGAAGGAAACAACCTGGAAGACAACGTGAAAAAAGCCCTGATGTCTTTCTGAATGCTTGGTTTCAAGATTGTGCAGGGGGAAGAAACCACAAGAATGTTCATCTGAGCCGCTCTCATCACCCTCATCTTTGAGTTTGACAAGAAAACACACTTCCCACTCACCGCAGAGCTGCTGCTAATCAGGGAGTCGGTGTGAAAATGAGGCAGAATGTGAAGGTTTATTGAAGATAAATCTTTTTGGCTCAAGAACTGCATGGTTTTTCCAAAGCCAATCACTCTTGCACATAAAATGTTTATTTATCCATTTAGAGCGAAACTAAAGATAGAATGACAGACAAACTGTTTATGTCATGGCTTTTAGGAGAAAAATGGGAAGTTTTTCTAACATTTGAACCACAAATTAAGTTATATAATAAAAAGGAAAACATATTTTGCAAGAAAAAAAATCATGAGATCAAACACAAACGTTTTCCTGCCACATATTTATTTTAATGATATAAAATTTCAGTGGGAACAAAGTTTGAATGATTATCAATAAATTAATCCTCAATTTTACGCATCAGACTTCAAGATTTTGGCTAAAATAAATACAAATAAATTGTTTTATAATTTAATTTTATTAATTTCATTTGCGTTAATACAACCACTGCTCATATTTTTTAGGTGTAAAATTTTACATTTAAACATTTTTAATGAGTTTAAAAAACAAACCAAACTTACTATAAGAAACGGTGTTTGCCGTCCTTCCGCCGTTTTTCGCCCTGTTATTCAAGGTGTTATTGTTGTTGTTATTGTTTGACGTCTGTACAGTCGCCTCGTGAGGTGTCCGAGTATTTTCTCTGTACTCCGGTAAAATCTCCGTAGCATCATTTTTTAGCACCTTCCATCCCTTCACGGCCGTGCAGCATCCCTGCAGCAGCAGGAGCGCCGAGCTGGAGACGAGGAGGGCCACAGACACCTGCATACTTGTCGGGCAGAAATAACTCAAGCCGCACCAAATGTAGATTAAAAAACTGAAGAAGAATTGTGGGTAGAGGAGATGCCCGCTCGTTCAAGTTGGTCACTTCTACTCTCGATGCGAGAGGCGCGCGGTCTATTTAAGCCAAGTTTGTCGTCAGGGCTGATAATTAAGGGCTTACACAGAGTGGGAGGGGTTGAACCTGGTCGGAGGATTCATTGAGAAAGGACGAAAGGAAGAGAGGGGAGGAGGTCTGAATGAGTGCACACCAAAAAAAAAAAAAAAAAAAAAAAAAAAAAAGGACTTGAGGGTAAAAATAGAGGTGAGGAAGAGGTGGTAAGATAAAGAACAAAAAGGAGGCATTACAGCAAAGAAGTGTGAAAAGTGAAGATTCACATTGATGAAAGAGGCAGCTGATTTGCACATCTCTGTTGTTGCAACCGCACAAGTGCCCCCCCCCCCAAACACACACACACACACACACACACACACACACAATTGAATAATTTTCGCTGCATTACATGTCTCAAAAAGCATTTTTGTGGTGGTTTATTTTGGACTGCGCCTTGACTCAGAAGTTGTTCCACTGCTGTTCCCTGCTCGATAAAAGGCTGTTCACAAACTGATCATTCATCTCCCATCATTGATTACCCATCATCACATCTGTCAGCAGATACATTAAATCTAATGAGATACTCAGTCCTACAAGTCTCATCAGGACCTTCTTGTTTTAACAAAGTCATCATCAGCTCTTTCCTCCTGCAATAAGATACAACACAGCACCATGTGTTGTTTACAATATTTGATTTTTTACTAATGTTTTTCATGAGGATTCAATACTCAGTATCCTTGTATCTGGTTTGAATGTGGACTGTGAGTTCCTGGCATCCCTCATACCCCTATGATTTGATGAGTACTGACAGATGGAGGCTCTCTCATTCAAACACTGCCCTCTTGAGGGAGAGTCTTGTGTAAGGACACCAGGATTGGGGTTCATCAGCATCAGCCTGGTTCTTTTCTTATGTCTAGCTCTGTTGCTGCAGACATGCAGCCATCAGAAAAAGCATGACAGATATAAAAACTACATCCTGAGATGCATCTATAATTGCAAACAGGCTCTTTATACCATATACAGCTTAATACAAGGGTTTGTGGACAACAGCTCAGCAGTCACAGCTGAAACTGATTGGGTATTAAATATGATTTTATCTTAAAAATGAGTCCCAAATAAAGTGTTTTCTTAAGATGCAGCACTAACAGGACTTTTCATCATATGTGAATGTTTCTTAGGAGAGTGTCAAGTCTAATTACCTTTCTTAAAGCACAGTAAAATTAATCCATGTGGTTCAACTTTAAAGCTTAAGTTCAGTTGCTCAGTTAAAACAACCTTGTTATATTATCCATTTAGGAGAACTCTCTTGATCTTGTCAAACAAACATACAAATCCAAACTTTAAACTGGACTAGATTAAAAGTCCTTACAGTAAGTGGACTAATGTTTCTTGCTGTTATTCTTTCCAGAATTTTATGCGGTTTTTTTTACACGGATCAGTTCAAAGCTAACCTGTGAGCCTGCGTGACTGTGATTCAGGCAGTGATTCTGCTGGAGTATGGGCCTGAACTTTCATCAGGGGAAAAGAACTGATTTCATTATTTAGAAAAGAAACACCCATGAGAAAAGAAAAAGACCGGAGTGCTTGCAAGTAATGGAGGTGTTTAATGTAAGGGGAAAACACAGATTCAAAGGGGGAAGGAAGAGAGGAGAACTTTCTTTTCATTTTCCAAAAATCTATGACTTTATTTAGCAAAGAGACACAAAGCAACTTTCCATCTTGTCAGCTTTCTCCATCCAGAAAAAAGTGACATTTTAAGGGAGTTTCAACTCTTACAATGAACCCTGGGCAGTTTTTTTTTTTATTTAAATCAAACACAACAGCTCTCAACTCAACTATTTTCAACATTCTTCTAATCTAAAACAAGAAATTTCCATTTATTAATGTTGTCTTGTGTTGGCAACAGAAAGTAGATAGATTTGTCTCCCAATCTACAAATTCCTAAAAATTGCACAGCCGGTGTTACCAGATGCACTTTAGCTTCTCTTGTTCCACGAGACTGAACTGGAGAAATGATCCTGACCTCTTATAACGCAGCTTCACATGGTGGAGGTATGTAATGTGTGGAAACTGTGTGTCAGCACCAAAGAAACAACACCAAAGGAAAGTCGATTAACGGCTTTGTTGTGGTGGACAAAATTCCCTCATTTAATCAGGATAGAATGAAGAACATAAACCACACATAAGCAAATATGGCCCGAGGGCAGGAAGCAGCCCGTGGACTACCTCAGTCTGTCATCAAATGAAAGCAAAACAATCTCCAAATATCAATAAAATTCAACAATGTCAGCAAATCTTGTGTTTATGTTACATGTCACCGGATTCTAGCAGAAAGCATTGTCTGCATTTAAAATGGGGTCCCAATTCTACCCACCACACACACTTTGTAGTTTCTATTTTTATGTCAGTTCAAAGGCACTATGCTTAATATGCCAGTAGAATAATGATCTTTCCAAATTTAATGGTAGTAGTTTTGGAAGAATAAATAGTTTTCAAGCAGGAGAAAGCTGCCAGCAGAATTATTTAACCCCAAATGCATTGGATTTCATATGAGAATATGGATTAAATTCTGCTGCTATACGACACATCTGTAATAATTATGCATTAAGTGACTGATGAGCAGTGTTGTCCCGCTGAAGGTCACCCTGGCAACCAAGACAATACTTTCTGTTACCACAGTTAATGCCTCCAATGCGATTCATGTGTTGCTGGTTAGCTCATTGTTGGCAGCGCATTGGTCCCCCATGTGGGAGACCAGAGTTTGAATCCCACATGGGTGAATATTAACACCTTCCAGTTGGGTCCTTAGAAAAGCCCCTTAACGCTACAACCTAACCACTGTAGGTCGCTTTGAAAAAAAGTGTCTGCTAAATGGCCTCTAACGTAAAAAAAATAAAATGAGACCAAAGTGAAAAATTAATGTTATCAATTTACGGAGATGCGATTACAACTCTTATTGCAACTTCAGTCAATCATCACAAATCATTGCAATTATTTTGTCTAATCACTGCAGCTTTATTGGAAGCTTTAGCACTCCTCTTCATTGCCCGTTTCTTTTTACATTTTCAACCCTGCATCTGTGCTTCTGGTTATTAATGTACAGATGTGCATGCGAGAGAAGCATGTCACATCTGCTAGGGAGGGGCGTGTGAATATCTGCTGTTTACTGGCCAAAATCGATGTCTGCATGTATATTTGTGTTATCTTTGGTGTATAATGACCTTCACTAATGATCTGACACATTCTTGTAAGCAAAGAATTTTAGATCTGTTTATACATATGACAAGTAAGCTGGTAGGGTAGCGCCATGACGGTCTGCCATCTTGAAATTACAGCCACTCACAAGGGACAAATAGCACCAACTACGTGTTTTCCCTGTGAGCCAGTGCACAGTGATTGAGATGCAAGAGGAGAAGATAAGAGAGAGTGGCTTGCTACCCTGGCAAAAATGTAGGATCATGCTTATGCTGCTGCAGCACAGGAAAAGTTTTACCATTGCCAAAAAGCGAAAAAGGTTACTTAAAGAGCAGCGTGACCAGACGATACAAAAAGGACAAACATCGGGCTAGCCTTCCCCAGCTAGAAGGAGCTCAAGACGGACAAAGATTTTAAAAGGGATGCTGAAGTTACAGCTTTTTCTTCAACAAGTAAATCAACTGTACTGCCTAAATGAACCTGAAGCTAACTTTTTTCCATTCGGTTTTGCTAGACAGTGTTGCTCGTTACCATGGGCAGCATAACAATAGTTTAAGTTAAAATACACCAGCCTGGTTGGTAAACAAGTGTGTGTTTATTTGGTTTCAGTCAGTTTCATAGTCATGATAAACGCCAGCTTTCAGTCATAGTAAAGCTGGACTAAAAGCCGGTGAGAAGGCTTTATGAGCTGGAATTTGCTGTGACAAAAAACCGGTGCTGTGTCGAGGCCAGTTTTCCCATCAAGATCCGCTCCCCCTGTTAGAACCATCCTTCCTTCTAAACACGGAGAAACCATATCTGACAGTGCTTTCTGTCCACCAGATGTTTTTCCTCTATTAACTATCAGATGAAATGTTTTCATCTGTGTTGTTGAGGCTTTTTGAGACAAGGCGACTACCGTTGTTGCAATATATGTCACAAAGTGAGGAGCTAGAATGCACTACAGGTTAGAATGAAATGCACTATTCCAACGTTAAATGGCAATAATTCTTACACAATGTCCCTTTAAGATAACGGGTTTGATGCTTCTTTTTTTTTTTCTATTGAGATGCCACAGTGCTAACACAAAAAATGTGATTTGTTTTTACTTCTAAAAGTTTTGGTCCATAAAATTACATTTAAAACCCAGTCGCAGTGTTTTCCATGTCACATGATTATGGTAGCCTATCAGACGTTGCCATGATGATGCTGATTGTACCAGTGATGATGTTCATGTATTTTTATATTTTACTGGATTAATGCAGGTTCTTGATCACTTTGTTTTATTATATTTATTATATAACTATCATCTATTGTATTTATATTCAATTTAACAAATTTAAATGAATCATATTCATTTGTAATATACTTAATCTATCATTTTAAAGATATTTTTTATTTTCTATTTTTATTTATTTTACTCATTAACATATTTTAGTATAATTTGTTAGCATTTCTTTCAAGTATTTATGGTCATGGGTTTTATTCAGACATTAAAGCACACTGTACAATTGTGTAATTTTCCTTTAAGGAGCAAACAGTATCAGTATCGATGAAAAAGTAGCATGAACTAATGGTATTGTATCAACAGGAAGAATGTTGTCATCACACATCCCTGGCATCTGCCATCTAAAACTGAACAAAAGTACCATGCATAACATTTGCTCACAGGTGTTTATGTGGCTCTCATATACAGATTCAGAAAGTCCACGAAGCAGATGGACCAGGTTTGTTGCATTTCAGCCAGCGGTCTATTAAAGGTCTAAGACTCAGACTGCTTTCCGAGTGTTGACCATGAAAGTGGAGGAAAGTGGAGGTAAGCTGTTTTGTACCACGGGCAACATTGTAGTGGAAGAAAAAAAAAGTTGTCAGCTGATATTTTTGTCCAGCCAAATACTGCAGATGAAGAAAATCACCACGATTAGATCAGATCCAGATCTTCTGTAAATGCTGAAAATGATGTAATACTCCCCCAGTGTGCTTATTTCAATAAAAATGTTGGAATATTATGAATAATTTTTTAAATATATTTCAGGTGCTTTTTCTTGGCCACAACTTTTGTCACAAAAGTTGCTGCAAATGCAGACATTGCAGGTCGTAACAAAAAAAGGCCACAACATCCCAGAGGGACTATATTATTCTGGCTTAGTGAGCACAAGTGAAATTATTAGTGTTGTAAATTGCTATTTTAAAAGATGCATGCCATTACTGCATTAGGGCCAAAAATACATAAATATACATACAAAAAAACAAACATTGAGGAGAATTAGCTGTTATGGCTAACATGTGCCAGGGCTGTGGCATTGGGGTGAGGACCCAAGTGCTGGCTGATGAGGCAGGTGGCAGACCAGTGCAGAAATGAAGGTTTAATTAACATAAACTGAAAATAAGTACAGCGAAATCAGAGGACACACAATGACAACATGACAATACAATGAACTGGCATGGTGAAGAGTGTATATGCACACAGAGAAACTAATGGGGGGCAGGTGGAGCAAATTAGCAAATGAAACCTGGTGTACAAACAAACAGGAAGCAGAAGCATAACAGAATACACAAGGGCAATATCTACTAAATAAAACAGGAAAGCGAACTCAAAAAGACTATAAGAATCCCAACCCCAAATCCATAGATCATGACATGTTAGCAAGGAGTTTCTGACACGTTTTGATGGCACAGTGACATTCATTCCTAAAGCCGTTGACTTTTGCTACTGGGACGCTGTATCACTTTAAGGCTGAATTTCACTTTAAGCATCGTGTCATACGCTATCAGCTGGAAATCAACAGACCAGCTGTTTTCAATGTGCACTGTGGCTGATTATTCAAAGAAATGCAAGAGAAAATTATCTGAGGAAGGGAAAGGTCAAAGCAAGCGATAAGACAAGAGTAAACATCAGACTGACTTTTACGAACTGCAAAGAGTTCAGAGATCAGGCCAAATGCTAGACCGATGCCCAATTAGGCCTGATACACACACAAAGATTATCGAGCTGGTTTTGTCCCGATTTTGCCTCTTCCTGACCAAGGACGGAAAAATTATCTTGAGCCTTATAAGATTTTGTATTAAATTATCATTTGATCTGAGCTGTGTTGAGAGCGAATTCGATAATTGGCTCCAAAACGGGTCGTGGCCGACAATCAGAATTACACACACACACACATACAGTATGATCAAAACTGTTAAAAGCCTGATCTTTTATCTTCATGTGTAAGGTCTTGAACAGATAAAAAAAAATCTCATCAGATTAAAATAAACCTTATGTGTACCATGCTTTAGGGGTAGGGGATGCCCTACTGAGAAAATCTGCCAAAGTTCAGTAGAGCTTCTTCAAGACAGACATTTCTTTCCATTGGCCTTCACTGCTTCTGGAGCACCAACATGTTTGTCTTCTTTTACAAACTAAGTTTGTATCATGATAACACAAACTTTAATTTTCATGCCATTTAATGCTGCAAGTTGGAAAGCATTGTAAAACACCAAAGCTAGTTGTGTATGCTGCAGCTATATTTGCATAGTTAAAAAGAAAACTAACTCAAGCTGATATAATCACTTGGTCTATAATTCCTCTTTAGCTGAACAGCAGCGTTGGATAGGTGAAGTCACAGTTATTTAAGTTAAGATTTCATGAGGAAGTTTATGAAGGAGTGATATTATGGTCCACAAATACACAACGACTAAGAGAATTGTCTGGGCTTATAAGTGTTAATGGGGCTTTTGTTATATTTGCAAACCCTGACATTGAGCATAATTCTCATCTTATCATCCTAGAGGTTTAAAACTAAGTGGAGCAGACATCTATGTCCTCCTATTGTGTGTAACCCTCCAGCTCTGAGGTTGTGCCAGAATCTCTTTTAGAGACGGATGGATGGTCCCGCTGTCTACACTAAGCCAGCTCTGATTACAGACTTCTCGCCGACATTGAGACGGTTGTCAGTCATGGTCTCAATTTAGACCTTTCTGGGTTTCTTTATAGAGCCCTTGGGCCCCAGCGCAGTGTTTTTTATCATGATAACAGTGCAATGAGACCCAAATAACGATCAGATGCTCACCAGATTGCAAGAAAGCCTCCAGCACTGCAGAGGATGGTGGAGTGTAACTTTTTTTTTTTTTTTTTTTCTTGGGAAATCGGGGAAAAAAACTGTGTTTTCACTCCATAAACAAACAGCTCCCCATGCCTTCCTTTTGGTTGTTGTTGTGTAATTCAAGTTTTGCTAACTACTTAATAGCAAGTCTAGGAGGAAATTTGGCTTTTTACACAATTACAGTTCAGTGACAGCAAATAAAGAAGATTATTACTGTTGCCCGTTTAAAACCCTTTTTTTTAACCTCAAGTTTAGGTGGGGGGATTATTCATAAGATGTCCATTACAATTATGCAAAGTAAGTTCAAGTTAAGCTCTCTGGCTTCTCACATCAACCTCTCAAAGGGTATTCCAGAAAGACTAAATGAACCTGTACAGGTTTCTTTTTTTGGATGTAAATTGTGACACTCTATGGAGACCATGAAGTCGATCTCGCCCTGTTTTGTATTAAGGAGTCAAATCCAGTGTTAACACTGTGACATGTGTCACAATTCAACTGGAATAGAAAATATTTTTTTATAGCATTAAAGCTAAATAAGGCTTAAGTATTTTCTTGTCCCAACCCAAATCAGTCTAAAGTGCTCAGCATCAAAAACTAAGAACTGTAAGTTGGTTAGATTTCTGATTTCATAATCTTAGTTAATTCTTATTCAGGGTATTTATTGGCATGTTTTTGTGATATCAGACTGTTTAAATAAAAGCCTTTCCAGCTTGTTGCTGTGTTTGGCCTCATTTATCAGACTAAAAAACAAAGTGAAAAACTATTTAATGCATTATTTTAAGGAATGAAAGTATCTTATATGGCTGTGGTGTTCACGGTATATTTGATGTACTGTAAGGTTAGTTGAAATTTCAAACAAAACTCTTTGTAATGCCTGTAAAATGCTAGCAGAAGTGATTTAAAATTTGCTCTTTTACACCTGTCAAACCAACAGGACTTCATGCTGATGCCAGTTACCGAACATAATTACCAACTGCCCAGCACTTTTAATTAAAAGAAAGAAAAGAAAATGCGGTTCAGAACCTAAAAACTGTTCCCAACTGAAACCAAAAAAATAGTGGTTTCAGCTGTGGTCCAGCAAAGGCTGGGTTTACCTGAATGCTGGACCAAATTATCACTTAGCTTCAGAAAATAAAGAGGTAATACAGGAACAGTAAAAGAAAGGAAAAGGCCTTAAGGAAGAGCTGGATGTGGGGTAACATCAGGGGTGCCGAATTCAGCCACAACTGAAAAGAAGCCGAGTGAGTGCCGCCTCCCACCCCTGGGAGGGGGTAGGTTAACCACATACCACCTGTTGACAATAAAGTTCAGACAGCCTGGTGTAAGGGTGACATCACTGTAGCACTGCTTACAGATAAGTTTAATTTAATCTAGGGGAATGGCTTGGTGGGTAGCCATACTGAATTTGGTCTGATGTGTCTCCTGGTTGTACAGGCTGTCCTCTTGGGCTAACCAAGCTCCCTTGTAAATTTACTGTATGTTTTCTCTACTTGTGCACCTGTGGTTTCTGTTTGTTGCCATTGCCTGGGCGATTTCACACCTGTGCATGTCAGTGTCACATGACGACCTGTTGCAAAATTTCTTGCAAAATGGTCTGTTGTTCAGGAAATGGGTTTCTCCTGGTGTGGAGGCCGTGGCAGACCCTGTGTTTGAAAGCCGCACATGATGACTGTAGACATTTTGGTGTTAAGAAGACCTATTCCAACATTCTCAGGCAATTGGAGTATCCTCCTTTTTTAAAACTTGTCATGTGTGTCAGTTAACAGTTAAGCCAAATTAGAAAGTTAACTTTCCTCCACTGCAACCTTTACCTGCAGTAAGTGAGCCGTTTGAGCATCTTTTTATGGACTGTAATGGCCCATAATTTAGAACAAAGTTCTAAATTATTCTTCTCGTAGTATTGAAGTTGTTGCATGTAGACCATGACCAGTCCTCTTGAATATCACGCCCAACATCAAGGTGCCTTGGGGAGATTGCTTCAAACTCTAAAATGTTTCCTACATGCATATTATGCTGAGTTAAACAGGTATTTGGAAGGGGGGGCTCCTGTGGTGTAATTGGAAAGGAAGGAGGATACTACAGACCTTTGCCTGCTTTGAAAGACAAGTGAGTACAGATGAAGCCTTCGAAAATTTAATTGTAAATGGTTAAATTGTTGGCCATTTATTACTTGGAGAAATGGCAAAAGAGAAACTCTGTGTGGATCAGAGTAAAGTGTAAAGGATGTATGACCACAAGATGAAACACTTGGAGATGTTTTGTCCTGGTGTTTAGGTGTTTGCTTTGTCACCTGTAGTGGCATCTCCAACTTGACACATGAGACCTACCAATTCCAAACAGCTGAAATATCTGTAACTGCTTCCATTTTTTTCATAGTTAGCAGCTAGACCAGGGCTACTCAATTCGGTCCTACGAGGGCCGCAATCCAGCAGGTTTTCCATGTATCCCTGCACCAACACACCTGAGTCAAATTAATGAGTCATTGTGTAGAACCTGATTGGTTGTTAGAGCCACCTAATTTGACTCAGGTGTGTTGGTGCAGTGATACATGGAAAACCTGCTGGATTGCGGCCCTCGGAGGACCGAATTGAGTAGCCCTGAGCTAGACAAAAAAACTTTTGAGTAAAACAATAGGCTTTATATGTTTTGTTACTTTGGAGTAAATGGATAAGATTTAAGAAAGAGATGTACTTGTTATGTTTAGGAAAAGATTGTGGTTAGTATTAAGACAATGCTAGCAAAGGTTTGGAAAGGCTTCTGCAAGAAAGTACAAATCTTTCTCAAAAAAGGATGGCTTTAAGAGCTCTGCTATAGCCTAAAAACTGTGGGAAACAATGCAGATTGTCAGAAAATTATTCTCAGAAAAGTTTAATGTTTAAAGCTGTTGCTTGGTTAGTGTTATTCTACTTCCAAATCCATCATGTATTTTTCAAGAATTAAGTATAATTTGGACTCATTGTTACTCACAGATTACATAAAACATAAATGCATCATATATGGTAGGAACAATGTGAATAGGATAAAGATAAAGTTACCAGGCTGACCACTCTGGAAAATGTGATCATAAACATGTAGGTATTTATCTTGTGTCTAAGTGTTTGTGGATCATATTTACATTTCAAGAGGCTGAACATTTGGATCTGTTTGTGCTAAGTCAACCATCACAGATCCACATTTTATATCACAACACAGACACAGTAGAAGGTTTTTCCTTGAAAAAGTATTTGTTGACTGTACCGGTCTTACAAACAGATGCCTCAATTTAAAATGTAAAATGAAGTGAAAATGTTGCTGGAATAAAATGATCAAAAGCAAATGTGCATTTCGGTTTTCGTCACACTCATATTTTGTACATGTGTAAAGAATTTAAAAATCATCAATGACTGCAGAGCGCTGTAATGTTGCAAATGATTCATTTCTGTGCTCTAACCCTGGACATATTGGAAAATGTTTCATTATTGACAGTGGTTCTGCTCTGCGTCTCTTTGTTTATCTCACTGTGGAGAATACACAAGCTACTTCCCTCCTCGCTTTCAAACATTCATTTAGAGACAACACTTTCCAAACTATGTCTGTGCTTTTTGGGATAGTAAAAATAATTTATCACTCTTCAGCCAAACAATAACGTGAGGGGATAAAGTGATTGTTTTCATGAACCAGATAGTTTGGAGAAATATGGAGATAAGAGAAATGTGCAAGATGCTGCCAGTCATTTGTATGTTCCTTGTGGTACCTCTAACTGTTAGCATGATCTATTTGTCTGCTCAGAGCCTCGGAGGGTTTTTTCAGAAGAGCAGGAGGTCACTGGGAGGTGACTGACTGTCCTGGGCAAGCTCAGGCAGCGACATGATAATCCTTTAAACCCAAAGTAGAATTCTTCTTCCTCGCCGATCTTTTATGTGGTTTCCACCCAGGAAAACAGGAGACTTAACTCTGGCTGTTATAAATTAGACTCCAGCCATTTCCATTGTTTGTCTTTGGGCTTTTTAGAGAATCATCAAAATAGAAAGTACGCCCATTGAATTGGCCCTTGCAGCCACGAAGTGGGAACTGTGGTAACTAGTCTGGCTGGCCCTCAGAGACCACACAAAACCATCTGCCAGACACTCTAAACCTCTCAGCACACTGCTTGCCACCAGCGTGCTGCCCACCAACAGGCCACAGGTGTTATTCTTAGAAATAAGAGAAATTACACAACAAATTATTCACCACACAAAGAGGACTGCTACGCATCTCTGTGCATTGCATGTCTGTGTTTCCATCACAGATGAAGAAGAACAAGAAAACAAGACAGGATTTAACAAAGAAAGACAGAGACTCTTGCAAAGAATAAAGAAAAACAAGGAACACATATACAGGGAGGAGTGATTGAGTGAGAGGATGCAGGTGAGTAAATGAGAAACAGAGAACAGGTGGCGACATGCCAACCTGGAAATAAGGTAACTTAGGACATCTAGGGTAAATGGTGAGGAACAACAAAGAAAAACCAGAAATTTAAAAACAAACGCCAAACTCCAAAACAAAGACTAGAGACTTAACAGAACACACAAAGGATAGGACGCTGGACAAGAAAAACAAAGAAATGAAGCAGATACTAAATAAACATAAAGCAGCAGCTGAACAAAAGCAATGAAGACAAGTAAACCGAGGCTAAAACCTAGCGACGAGACATCTTAACAAAACATAACAGAAAACACAACATAACACTGAAACCATGACGGAGAACTCAAGGAAATTTAGATACTGATGATGTGCACACAGACAAACTTGTCTTCTCCACAACAGTTCTGGGTATTACTACCACATACTTTAAAATACTTTTTCTCTACTTGAAACTAATCAGTCTTTGAAAAGTTGGGATCTTTGATAAAATCATTAATAGTCATTATTAATCACATAATTTCTTCTTATGCCAATACTTTGGCACAAACGACTCCCTGCACCATTCTTCAATAAAGTCGACCTGAAGAAGCCTCTGACTGAACACATTATATTCTCTGTCAAGGATCCTTTCACAAACCTTTCCAAGCTATGGTTGTTGCAGATTTCGGTGCAATTTACAAAAAGGCAGGGATTGAATGGAGGGCTCAATGTTAGCCCACCTCTGATATGCCTCTAAGCCACCATGGGAGGTAGCAATAGAGGCGGGAAATCAAAGATGTATGCAACCAACAAGACATTTCTAATTTACATTCCCAGCTTTGTCATTACACTACTGCATTCTGAGACTGAGAAACCATACTTCACATGCCAGTAACTGGATACCAACATGTTGGCTGTTTTAAATGCATATTGTGGCTGATTCAGCAAAGAAATGCTGAAGGATATTATTGGAGGAAGCGAGGAAATAAAAGAGGGAAAGGGACAGAGTCAACATCAGACTTACTTTTACTGGCTGGAGGGATGTCAGAGAGGAGACAGGATGCAAGACAGATACTGAATTAGCCTTTGTTTGGGTATTTAGTAGTATTCCTTTAAAAGTGTAAACAATCAGCACTGAATTATACACACTACAATATGACGAGTCTAAATATTTTAATGTCTGGTTATTGTGCATAATACTGTCTGCTACTTATGGCAACTTGGTACCTAGTGTAAGGGATATATATACATACATAAATACATACATACATACATACATACATACATACATACACATATATATATATATATATATATATATATATATATATATATATATATATATATATATATATAAATACATTACATGCTTTGTTTGCCACATTAGACCCCTCCAAGTTAGCATCACGGCATCACGCCACCTCTAATCCCATAATAGGGTAATAATTTGCAAATGGACACGCCAACATGGGATTAGGCTGGTTTGTTTGGTTCATTTGTGAATGGGTAAAGGCGGCTTAGAGAGGGGCTCATTGTTACGGACATGTTGCTGAAGTGATCTGTGAAAGAGCCTAAAGACCTGTGTATCCTTGAACACCCACAATCCTTTGCACACTTTAAAGATGGTGTATGAAAGATGGACTGATGCTGGTGCATTAAACATTTAAATTTATATTACCTTCACCCACCTCTTTGTTAAGGACTGTTCCAGTATGTGTTTTCTGAATATAAATATCGGGGACTTTGACAAGGAACTTATGTGTCAAAGCGAACACCGACATGCACACTCACATCTGCATTTTGGTTTCAGCTCAACATTTATAGATAGTTTTCACATTTTTATTCTGTAACTTCAGCACTCATTCAAACTCACTCTTATTTCAACATAAAAAAATATCAGAGGGAACAAAATGTAGTATCACTAGCAAGGACAGACAACAGAACAGCATGGGTTTACTGGTTTAATAAAATATATTGTTAAACGTATGTATGAGGTTATGCTGTCAAGGAGCCATGGACATGAGGACCCAAGTGCAGGCAGATGAGGCAGACTGGTTCAGGTAAAAGGTTTAAAAAAATAAATCAATAAATAAACTTACAAAAACAAAAGGATAAGATGGCAAAACTGACAAGGCATGGACTAAATCTAACTGAAACAAACATGGCTTGGACTACACAATCAAGGTAAAAAACAAAAAGCAACCAAACAGAAGACAATGGACTAGCATGCAGGAAACTGAAACCAATGGACTTAAATACACTGAAGGACAAATTAGACACAGGTGAAGTGAATGAGCTGATCAGACCAGGTGAACTAATGACCAGAAACCAAAAAACACAGAACATGACACTAAACACTAAAAACCAAAAACATGACAAAACCCCAGAACGTGAAAGAACATGAAAGTAAACCAAGGAACATAAAGCATTAATCATGACATATTTGAAAGTTCTCTTATTGGCTCATCTGGGGTGTCACATGATTTAAGGCTGGGAGGAGGAGTCTCAGGGTGTCAGGGGGTCAGAGACCCAAGCTGGTGAAATAAGCCCCTCCCCTCCAGATGGTACCTGAGGAAAATATAGTGAAAAATATAAAGAGGGACAAAAAATAGTTTGGATGATTTAAAGGATGAAGAGGGTGGTGAAAGGATGACAGAAAGAGGAGGATGTAAGACGGACAGCGGGTGTGATGGAGAGGGTGAAGAAGGAAGGTAGGAAGGATGAATGGATAAGGGAGGAGGGATAAAACATAGAGGGGAGATGAAAAAGGGGGTTATGATGGATGAATGAATGATGGAGGGAAGGACTGAAGGATGAATAGAGAGAAGGAATGGAGGATGAAGGATGAATGAATGAGGGATGGTGATGATAGATAAGTCAATAAAGGATGGAAAAACTAACAAGAGAGAAAGGATGGAAGAATGAATGAGTGACACGATGATGGATTAATGGATGACGGAAAGGATGAAAGAGGAAAGGAAAGAAGAGATGATAAAAGTATCAATGAATAGATAAAGGGCAGAAAGATGTATGTATGGATGAGGGAGGGGGAGGATGATGAATGAATGAGACAAAAAGGATAAATGGGTGTGAGAAGGGGGAAGAATGAAAGGATGAATTTGATGAGGGAAAGGTGGATCAATGAGGGAGGGAAGGATGGATGAGTAAGGGAGGGGGAAAAAAATGGGTGAATAGATTGGTGAACGGGACAGGATAGAACCCATCAAAGCAGCCTAGATCCTCATGGTGGATGGGCAAAGATCTGAGGCCACTGTGGTATCAGGAGAAGATGGATATGAGGCTGTTTCTCCTCATCTCCATCACCTTCCTGAGGAGAAGGTGAAGCAAGTCAGCCTGGAGGAGGGTCACACTGATTTTAGGGAACTTGTTTAGTCAGTCGGCAGCTAACTGACTCCTCATCCAAACTTACAGATATCAAGCTAATGTCAAGAAAATACTACTGATGACAAAAAGATGTTTGGTTTGACTAAATCATCATGGTATCAGTGTTTTTAGCAGACTTTCAGCACCAAACCAAATACTTGCAATAGCCAAAAAAGATCTATAAATTGCATGCACTGAACCTCAGTTTATTCCAAATCAGTCCTCACTCATGTGCACTGTGAAGCACGTTTGTTTTTGCAGAGGTTTTTCAGTGTTGCTCCATCAGGTGCCAAGCAATGACTGACATCTGTTTTCACAAGAAAGGGAAGAAAAAATCTTACAAAGCATATAAAAATATGAGAATGAACATGGTGTGGTACATTAGGTGGTGAATGAGAATTTTAGTGCTGCACATTCCTCCTGAATGTCACAATTTCCCAGAATACTTTGTAAGGTGTGCTAATTAAGCATGAAACTACAAACAGGCTGAGTTTCCACGCTGGCGATAATTCACACCAGCACAAACATAAGGGCATGGAGGCCCACAACTTAACTTCTTTTCTTTTTATTTTACAAGATTTATAAACCAAGATAACAAGCATGTGAGAATAATCCACAACTTTTGTATTTAATGCAGTAAAATCAAATTATAAGCAGAGGTTTTAGAAGAGGTCATGCTTCATCTGGTCATGTAAAAAGTGCTGCTGCTCCCTGTCAGCTCCAAGCCCACCCACTCCGCAGCTTCCTGACAAAGTCCAGCCTTTTTTGCTTTATGCAGATTTCCGTTACAATGTATGACAGCACATTCGTGACTGAAATGGTTGCATTCGCTAGAGATATGATCTTGGTACAAATACAACAATTTTCATTGGATTTGCTTCCAAGACAGATTTCTACATAAACAGGGCGGATCCCTTCCACACAGGAGAGAGCTGTCACATTGTGCCAATACTGGCTGATGTAAGAATACATAAGGTGTGTTTTGCAAGACTTTTATTTATTTTTTTGAAGTTAGGTCAGCCATTAAAGATGCTTTTATGATTTCTCATGAACAGGATATCACCTCTCTTCCTCTTAAATCTAAAAAGCTGCACCACATGCTTTCTGGTTAAACTGAAAGCAGTCACAGTGACTCAAATGGGCTTATTAAAAGCCTGAACCATGTCTTAAAGAAACAAAACACCAACATTCCTTAAGAGTAGAGCTTGAGGAGTTACTGTTTAAGGAATATGAGGCAGTTAACTTTTAGCAGGTGATGCTAATTGAGTGGTACAGCCCATCTGGGGCTGATTAAAATCTATCACTCAAATGCAATTCCTGTAACAGGTCAGGCCCAGTCATAAGGATGCAGACGTAGAGGAGAAACCAGTGTTGTGCATTTCTTCTGGTGAATTTTTCCACGGTTTTTGCAGTTTGTGTGGCAGCAAAAAATCTGTCTTGAAGCTAAAAACAAGGCCTTGGTTTTTTTAGCTGCTTGTCACCGCAATTTAAATAGCACTCCACGCACGCAACCAAGCGTTCTCAGTGAGGATGTTTTTGTTTATTGATGCTTAGGATATTGTTACGGCCTCATTATTGCCAAATGTCTACAGCATACCTGATTTTTCTTTTTCCACCACAAATAAAGAAGTTTCAAAGTATACAGGATACCTGTCACAGTTTCAAAAATCTGTCTCAAAAGTAGCTCAGAAAGTCTATATTTTTTGGCTTGACGCGATGCTTTAAACTTTATATTGGTGCGTGGGTTTGATGTGTAAACACTGGACCCGCAGGGTCAACACTCAGCACAGCAAGTGCACTGAAACGGCACTTGCGAGACGGAGATGAAACAAGCGAGAGCACCACAGGCACAGGCATTTGGAAGAGGATCTGAGGATTGCTCAGCTCCAAAGCCCATTCTCTCTTTCTTCAATTCTCCCTTGTTCCTGATACTTTCTAATAATTAGTGCTGTGCTACAGATGTGCATTTCTCCCTTTGCACCCACTCCATGTTCTGAAAGTGAATGCAGGATATTAGGATTTAAAGCAACAGTCATGTGCTTTCTATTTGATAAAGCCAATAAAAATCAGTAGATTTAAGCCAAGTGGATAATTTGAGGAAAAACGTATTTGAGAAGTTTTAGTTAGGCTGACGAATCTAAACACATGGGCAGGAAGTGGAAAAAAGTGACTTTAGAAACTTCCAAATTGACTCAGTGGACTGAGTAAATTGAGAGAAACAGGATAAATGACTCAATAAGCAATAAACTTTTCAAAGACAACAAAAGAAAAAGTTAAGGCCAAAAACACTGCTAAACACTGGATATCCTGTTTCTAACCAGTGATTCACTTCCCACAAAAATCAGACATGAGATTTCATCCATATAATTCAAACATGATAAGATAAAAAAAATCAGATATAAAGACGGTGATTCATCAAAACAGAATGCTAACTTTCTAAAGCTTGACAGTTTAATTCACTTCTATTTAAAATGTGGAAATCAAATCCATCTCGAATGTAAACACATCCGTCTGCAGGGCTAAAAGTGTCACCGGTGCGAGCAACTGCGGCGTCATCAGAGCACAGGAACTCGTCTGCTTTGATTCCGGCTTAAGCTGTAAACATTTCCACGCTGCACATAGTTGAAATAAATAGCACCTCATCAGACAAAGCCCAGCGCCGGTATTGATGAGATTTCAGAAACAAGCATCCTGGATTTCTTTAAATAAGCTGCAGAGAGGGATCTATAACCTGCTCTAACACATAATTCCTCGTTATTTTTTACTTGAGCTACTTCCTGACCCTCAGCTCTCCCTGGTGAGCGCTGGACCTGGCGTATTTCTCAATCGGAGACCCCTGGATGTCTGCAAATTTTAGCTGTTCACCTTTTCTGTGCTTCAGCAGTGATGGAGGCATAGTTTTCAGTTTGAAATTCTCAACATACAGCATTAGTTTGAATTCAGCCGGGGCCTCTGGTTTGTTGGGGGGGAGCCTTAGGGATCACACAGCTGGTCTGCAGTAATTGCAGTGCAAGAGAGCGTGGAGAAAAAGGATGGCGTAAAAGGTAGAGAGAGTAACTCCAATTGGTTTGAGCCTTCTTAGCAGCACTGATGGATGTCATGATGCGTTGCTGGTCCACCCCAGCTGTGCCGGTCAAGTCTTGTGAAACATAAAATAGCATTTGCATCAACACTTGGAGAGTCAGACTTGGAAGTCATGCTCATTCTCTCTGTGTCATCTCATTTCCACTCTTGATGTAATCTCCCCTCTGACTTTCCCTCCTTGCTCTACTATTGCTCTATTTTTGTCATTAATCCTCTGCTGTCTTCCAGAGTTTGACCTGAGATTTGCCTCCACCTTGTGGTGAAGCTGTGCATTGCGGGGAGTTATCCAGAACCGAGTCCTCTGCTTTATGTCTGTATGCATAATTAGATTTTAAGCCAGTTTGTTCATTTAAAGAACACATTGCGTGTCAAAATAGAAGTGCACCAAACCGAAGAACAAATTTAAGCAAGTGAGTTGTAACATAGTTGTGACATACATTAATATATCATCCATATTCATCTTATTATATCTCATTAATATATTTTCGAATGTTCCTTGAGATCCTTAAAAGGCACTATCCAGCACCTTATACTACAAGTCATCCTCCTCCTGTTTTTTTTAACTATTACTATTAAAATATAGGTTTTAAAGGCCCTAATTTAATAGTACATTAAATTATTTTCTGTGTATGAATTAATCAATCAAGAAAAAACAATATTCATATAATGTCTGTTGATGATTGTTATATACTTAGCAGACAAAGTAAGGGAACGTGTGTTTAGTTGATGATTTTTCCCCTTTAATATTACCAGATGGGAAGCCTGGTTAGTCACCCTTGCAACAAGATGGAACCTGTAAAGATTTAGCTTCTGTGGAATAGTTAAATGTGTGGGTTTCACCCCAAAAATGTGCCAAAATCTGCTGCAATCCTGTTGGTATTTATTGTTGTTTTGAGATTCAAGTGCTGCCAGGTGTGCTGAAGTCACAGAGAGATGACAGGCACCTGACTGATAATCAGACGTATCGAAACGAGATTCTGGATCAGTGGTCCCATATTTCCAGAATGTGGAACATAACTCCATCCTTCAGAATGACTATACTCTGCTTCACAGAGTGATGATCACATATATCACATATAGTACTTCCAAAATTTTAAGTGGAGAGGATGGAATGGCCCTCTGTGAATTTAGACCTTATCCTAACAGCTGTGGGATCAACTTTGGCATGCTGTAAATCCAATTATTTGGGAGAGGGCTCTTTTGTAGTCAATAATATCAGTTTCCTGTCTCTTTATTGTCAGTCCTCAATATTTCTGTCAAGACTGCACTGAAGTAAATTTGCAATGAACCTTTACTCATTTATTAACTCATTTATGTTTCTTTTTTTGTTTGTTTACATTTACATTTATATGATGCATCACCAACAAGATAACAGGATTTATATCCAAACAAGTGTTGGCAGACTGTGTTGGGTCCAGGAGGTATTTCAGGCTCTTATGATGGAGCTGAGTCACTATAAAATCCTCAGTTGTACAACCTCATCATAGTGCATTTAAGTTGATATTAAAGAATATATCAGTTCCTTCATTTAGTTTGCTATCTTTAAATATACAAGTTAATATTTTAAAACCGACCAAAAAAGATTACATTTTCTTATAACATTCATGTTTAGTGGTTTATTGGTCACCTTTAACAACAGTCACCCTTTTATGTTTCTTTTAGGAGTGTATTTTCTTTTCAGTGCAGCCATAGAATCAAACTCATAAACCACTCATTACTCCAAGATATTATCTCAGCCATTTATTTCTTAAACATAAGAAAGAAGGGATTTCTCAGAGGTAAGAAAAGTAACATTGCAATTCAAAATCAAGTGCACTTCAACGATGACTCGCTCTGTAAGGGATCGGCCCCTTCCAACTGTCCGAAGTGAGACACACAGACTCTAAAACTATATCCAAAGAATCAATTGTTACTGTAAGGCTTTGGGTGGCGAGTGCCGTGTCGTAACTACTCTGATGCTTGCGTTGAGATGTCAGCGACGACAACAGACATGTAAGTGTACCCATTTTCAGCCAATCCAGCATCACAACAAAGACCTCTGCGACATCTTTTACAAGAGCAGAAACGTCACAAGATGTCGACGGTGTAGTGGACTCCAAAGGAGACAGGCAGTGGGCATATTTGTGCTAAAACTTCTCCTTTAAACCATTTATCAGACAGCAGGCGAGAAGATGACAACAGCTGTGGAGTCAGCACCTCACCTGGGCCAAACGGTATTTGTAAGTAATTCCCAGTGTGTCTGAAAGCCCTCAGTAGCACCAGAGGGATGAAGTTTAGAGGAGTACAGCCACAAGAGTTTCCATGATGTAACATCATCAACTGACAGTCACAAAAGGGTTAAAACGCCTCGGCTTCTGGTCAACAGATGGCTGAATCAGCCCACACGGGACTACAAATTTGAGCGAAAATCACAGGAAATTATTTAAAAGTCAATTTAACGTATGTTTCTGCAAAAGTAAACACAACTACCTGGCTCTGTTTGATTGAAATAACGACCTGCACCGTGAGCGAGATACAATTACAGTTTGGCCCGGTTCTGACTACCATTAAACATGGAGGCAGCTCATCCAAAAGCAACATGGGTAATAGCAGAGCATAATTAACTGAATGGTTGCAGAAGTAAGTCACAAGCACATTTTTCATAAACATTTTGTACTGTACAAAAAAAAGTAAAAGAAACAACTTTCTTTTTTTTTCAGCAGCACAAAATAATCAACCCACTAGTAAAGTTTGGTCCTTGTAACAGGACAAAATCAAACTAAAATCAACCAGGATCACTTCAAAAAGCAGAAAAAAGAAAAGAAAAACAAAACAGATTTTGTTTTCGCTCTCCAATAGGCCCATTATGACGGTAAAATGCAGCAATTCACGACTGCCTTTAGCGTGTTACATACTCAGCATATAACAAGATACATTAATGGCATTTCACATTCTCAGTAATAGATAATGTACTGTATAAGCCACAAAATGAACAAACAATTCTTAAATACTGACATTACAAGATTTCACACATAGGGGAGAAAAAGCAGGAAAAACAAAAACATAAGTAGCTTTGAATCACCAAAAAAATAACTCAAATAAAAAAAAAAGGTGTGCAATCTATGAGTTGAACAGCAGGTGGCAGTGTTTATCTGTTACTTAATGATAAAAGATGTGCAGTGAAGCCATGATGGACGTCTTCTTAATTTCTTGCAGCTTTTGCTTCATTGCTGAAGTGATTTAACTAACAGAAAACATCCACATGGGTGGTTTTGGCTACTGCGGGCTGAAGTCAGTGCAGGATGTTTTTATAAAGAACATACCCTCATACCAAACTGCTCCCTTATTTAAACAAATACTGTGGAAAATTTCACAGGAAACACTAAATTGGTGCATTTAGTGTATTCAGAGAGAGGGCAGTATTGACAGATGCAAACATTTGGATAAGTGACATCCCAAACCATTTTAATGATAAAGACACTCTGAAATGTTTTAAAATGCTTTTGTCCAGAGTAGGCGACTTGGCACAGATGACTTTGCTTTATTATGTGTGGGAGTGATGTAGTCCCCTGTCCTTGTGTGGTGTGGGGTTTATGATGAGGCGATGGGAAAGTAAAGTATGACGCATGCATTAAAATACACTTGAAAATGGTCCCAAATTTGACCTCCAGCACCTGATTTATCTTCCAAGAGAGGAGGAGGTGTTTGGCTGAAATCAAAAGTGCAGCTTTAAAGATCAGCTCAGACATTTTCACATGAGCAAATGATGGGGGGTCAGAGTTGACTGGAACAACCTGTGCATGAACTATGACTGAGGTGCATTACGACTGTTCTCGTGTTCTCACTCAGCAGAATCTGAACTGAGTTTAAACTCCCCGGGAGAATATTTCCTCCTGGACAATCATAAGTCAGAGGCCACAGCAGCTCAGAACATTTAAGTAGATGTTTCAGAATCTGAATAAATGAATTGTTTTCTATGGATCCACAACGGATTTCTGGTTGAATTTATGTACAAAGTAATGATGGAAGTTTAGCTCTTTTTTAGAGATCCAAATCATTTGTCTCAGCTCAAGTAAAAGAGCCAGCTCTTTTAGGAAAAACTAAAGTTTTAATATATTGTTAGTGTGTATGTATCACCTAATCATAATTGACCTAATTTTTTCCCTGTATAATGGAAAGAAATCAAGGTATCGCACACTGCAATGCTGTGGTCTGTGTACAGCTTCATTTATACTTTGTTAAATACACACATCTTCTGTCCGTCTATTGCATACTTATGTACATGTAAAGATACATGTGAATATGTAGCCAGACGGAGCAAACAGAGCAATACCCCAGAAAATCGTGGCCATAGTGTTGCGACGTACAGATTACGCTCTGCTATGTACTGTGCTGCCTTTGCCATGTTTGCTATCAGATTTTGCTATTGAAATCCATATCGAAACTCTGACATGAACACCCATGCTAACAAAAGGCACGCATGGGAGTATGTGGGCAGTGATTTCAACTTCAAATTGCAAAAGTAATTACAGACCTGTTTCCACCAAGAGGTCCGGCTTGGGATGGGACAGACATCGCTATTAACGTAGGTAAGGGAGCATAAATGGGCCTGAAGCTGGACAGGGATAAATGCGTCAGGTACGCAATAGCAATGATAACAAAGAACGCAACACAGAAACAAAAGAGGAGAATAGTCGACAGGCAGCAGTGTGTTTTCTTCTTGGCATGTGGACTTTAAACAATAAAAGAATTTACGGAATAGTTTAATCTGATGCTGTTTCTGCTTTGTTCTTATTGCAGAGTTACACTTTTTGGGTAGGATCAGTCAGATCAAAAACCCAACAAGGGATTCCAAAAACGTTGGAAGTTGGGTTAGATATTTTGCCTTTATCCTTCCTAGTTTTTACCTGTGGAAACAAAGAAATACATGCAGACCTGTCCTGAAATGAACAGCTGGTGAAAACGGGGCTTATGAATCTTTGAGACCAAAACATTGACAAGGACAGCAGCTGTTTGTTAGTTGTACTAACCTAATAAAGAAATTCAGCATTCTCATTTTCAAAAATTGGACTTCTTTCAAGTATAGCCAATCACCGCTAAGGCCAAGAATATACGTACTTTCCAACCTTGTGTTCATAAATGCAATGGGCTGCATCGTGAGCATAATTGTCCGCATACTTGCTCGCGCACTACGTTTGTTACAAGAGGATTCCACTTGAGGGCGCATTTGAGAACTAAGACCCCATAAAGTTGCCAAATTTGTAAGGTTAAACAAACTGGTGGAAACAAACTAATAAACTCGAGGAGGTTAGCATTTGGTTAATTAAAACTCCCCATCAGCACCGTCCTTACTCCACCCCTCTATCAGCTTCCTTCTTGCACGGACATAACGGTCTCAGACTTATTACAATGTATGTTTGCAGTCAACTTCTAAAAATGTAATGATCTCTGATCGATGAGAAGCATATTTGTCACTATACAGCAGCCAGGACCAATCATAATAATGCTGGTAACTTCGGACTTTCCATCGTTTTCACAGCTGTCAACCTCTCATTCGGCCATTTCGTGGTTGGCAAATGTGTAGCGTAGATTTCTGAAAATGCACAAATGACACTTGAAACAATCGCAAAATATTTGAGGCAGCGCTGATAAACATACTTACATTTCAAAAGCAAGTATATTCTTGGCCTAAGCTCCATCATGGACATTTTTTTTTGTTTGTTTTGTTGTGTTTTTTTGTTTGTTTGTTTGTTTTTTTAGAGATTAATTAATTATTTATTTATATATGGATAATATTTAAAAAAAAATTCTGTAGGGTCTTTCAGTCAGGTCAAGGTTACCTTAAAACTGCCCATTTATTGGTGCAGTGACAAACTGGATAAGTCAGTTCGTCCTCTTGTGTTAGATCAACCTTTAAATGAGCCACGTCAATCCAGTGAAACGTAACGTGAAGCTGCAGGATCACCTCATTCACATCCAAACAAACCCCAATTTTGATCCTAAGAGAAAACATCTAAGATGTGCTGGAAGTGTTAAAATAATCTTTAGAGATATGAGTTCATGCTTGGATGTGATGGTATGGATGCAGTAAAGTTTTCTGCAGGATAATATGCATCTTATGCTGCCACCTGCATCTTGCTTCATCACAAAAATGATTCACAACAGAAACATAAACCTGTGCAAAACTCTAAAAAACATAAGAAATACATAAGCTTTCATAAGCTAGTTTTGCACAATTGTAATAAATAATATCACAATTACACAAAACATTTTACATGCACATCGTATCTGAACACGACTGTGCATGTAGTTTACCATGAACACAAAGAATGGAGATACTTTGCATAAATATAACATGATATTCAGGGACATATCGACGATACCTACACGTTATAGACACATTGCTCGTACATTCATATATGTCAACACGTAAATATGTATATACAGTATACATACATATATATATTCAAATGTATACAGATATATCAAAGGAGGAATAAATAGTGCTATTAATGAGACAACCTAGTTTTAATCCAACCAAATTCACATCAACATGCCTACATTTTTATTCTAATTCTGTTCAGACACTTTATCAGCCTTACATCTCTTTTGTTCTTAAAGAGTGATGTGCTCCACATTTAAGAAACACTCCATTACTGTCCTTCCTTGCACTAGGTTTAGTTTACAGTATTTATGCCAAGTATTAAATATGCACTCTGTAAAAATGTACTATTGAACTGAAGTTGTTATATGTAACAAGTACTGCCTGGTTAGTCATAATAAATATGATTGCATTCTATATATCTGATAGGGTATTGACATATATTGCAATGCTGTGGTGCATACAGACAAAATAAAAATGCCTGTATGTGTTTGTGTGTGTGCATAACTTTCTGTTTGACACACACATTTAGCAGGGGGGCCTCTGACAAACTGTGTTGATGAAACAGTGGGGATTTGATACTGGCTGAGTCAGGGAAATGGCAGTGGACAACTCTGGCGTGATGACGAGAACGTTCTGTAGTAAGCAGGTGGCATCTTTCCCTGCTGATGCAATCCACACTGAAGGCCTCTAGTTGGAAATCAGCTTTTAACATCCCATGATACGGCGATGCAGGGTGTACAAAAGCAGCTGAGAAGAATGAACTGTCTAATTAATGAGCGTATGTTCACACCACACTGGTTAAGTTTCTTTTTCTTTGCTTTTTGGCCGTTTGTTCGTGCAAATATTGAGCTCGGATGTAGTTTCAGTTGATAAACTGAAGTTTTGCTAAATCCAGCTAATTTAACCACAAACCATTTGAAAATAAAAAAATAAATATTACTTGTTATATTAAAAATTAAAGGCAAACTTCACCCATATTTTAATTATATATCTTTATAATTCCTCTCTGGCCTGTGGAGCTGTTAATCCATTCATTGGTTTGGACATATCTACCCAAAAAGATGTCTGTCTTTTCTTAACTGAATGATACTAGTGAGTGATATTTTAAACTAGAAATGATCTAGTTACTCCAAAAAAAAGCCAAAACCTAATGTGGTAAAATGTGGATTCATATAAAATAGTCGGAGCATAATCTTTTTACAATCTTTGTTGTCATAGAGCCAAAAATGTGATGCTGAATCAAGGGTGTTGTTTTTTTGCTTTGAGAGTTGAGTGATACTTGTAAATGACGCAGTTGGATGCTGAAAAGCCTCCTTCGAAATTACTTTCTATAATAAAAGAAAAAAAACAAAACAAAACTATGAGCCGTCACTCTTAAATATTGGGCAAGCTACCAGTTTCAGACTATAAGGAAGATAAAGACCAAGTTGTTCAGCAGTACAATTTGAAGTTATTTTAGTATGCAGAAATTAATTTGCAATAGAAAGCTGCAGAAAAGGTTGAGGCTGAAGTGGGTGCTGGTCCTGCTGGAATTAATGTAGTAACTGCTCATCCAGTGGAAACTGCCAGCATCTGCCATGTGAGGCTGTAGCATGACTGGAAATCATTGGCCTCACAACACAAACTAGATTATTCAGAGATGTGACCTGACATCTGCGCAGATTTGCAGGAAAATCATGACCATTGCAATCCCATGATCCCCAATAGATGTTTGAATTTGTTCAAATTTTTTAAAACTGATCAAGTTTTAGATGACACCCTGTTATCGTGCAGGTACGAGCCTTGAGGTCATGATTATTTCTGTTTATTCTAAAAAAAAATTATAGACAAGGAGTCGTAAAAAGTGGAATTTATTACTTAAAATAAGAAAAATTTCAGAATTTTTTTAATTTCTGGCCTAGACCAAACTAAAATGCTTGTTGAAGGGAATATACTTGTGTACTTCTCAGTGCTCAACAAAGTCCAAATAAATAAATAAAATAGGTAAAAATATCCTGACAGACTAAAGAAAAAAAATGGTGATTTAATTTATTTAATTTGTTAAATTTCACTTTCTGCAGTGCACAACGTTTGCAAATAACAGAACTTTGTTATTTGGGGGAAAAAAAAACAGTTTTCTATGTTCACAAATAAATCTTTTGGCTCCTTGAGCATTAAGGGAAAAAAACAGTGAAATCTATATTTAATATACTCATAATAAGACATAATTATCAAACTGCAACTCACATCTAAACAAGATGGATCAACAGCCCACAGGCCAAGAAAAATAAACTTCATCAAGAGGATGACTTTCCCTTAAAATGAATTTAAAACAACAGCTTTGTTTCTTATAATAAAATGAAAACGGACTGGAATAGAGAAAATATTGTAGGAATGTTTCTGAATATAAATTTTGTTAGTCCCTGTTAAGTCAGTTAATTTTACGCTGTGCTTTTAAAATTTCTACAGGGATACAAACAGTGTTCACAAGCTGAACCTGCAGATTCCATTTATTATCAAGCTGAACTTCTTTTACTTGGATTCAGTTCAAATAAGGGAGAGATGAAGTCCTGTAACATGAGTTAAAACACAATTTTGTAAGGAAGAGGAAATTAATTTAGTCAAATATATACTACAGAAAACAAAACACTGCAAATGAGCTCATTTGTAGCTGTAGATGAAACAGTTATTTGATACAGCCTCCCCCTCAGATTGCTGCCACGACCTACTGTGGAGACTAACGGGGCTTACAGTCCAACTAAAATTAATATTCGTCATATCAGTAGCTAAAAACGGTGGCAACTTGAGAACTTATGCTGCTTGTTAATTTTAATTAGTTCAACCTGTTCTCTGCACCTTTCGCTGCCACTGCTGTAAAACTAGAGGCCAGAACTGAAATGCTGCACAGCTACAGTTTGCTTTTAGACGCATCAGAGGGTGAAACGTTTGTGCATTAAAAGTCTACCTGAACAGGCAGGAGATAAAGAATTAAGCATTTTAAAGTCTGGGTGTCTTTTTTGGGTTTCATGGAATGTTTGGGATTTCCGCTTTGTTGCATCACGTGCAGCCATCAAGAGTTTATTAGGAATTTATGGAGTACTCCTGTTAGTGGCAAAAATCACTGACATTATGGCAGTAGGAAACTATGGAATGATTGTGCTATAATCTTTTATCCCAAACAAATTTGTGAGGAAGTTTTGAAAAATTAGGGCAAAATTTTTATCTTCTTAACTTGTGGGACTTGAAGGAATGCTTTAAGTAGCTCAAAATCCTCCAAATTTAGAGCTCGCTGCAGATATGCAGCAAAATCTGTAAAGATTTCTGAAACTTGTGGTAAAGAATGGAAAGAAAACCAGTGTTTGTGCACATGAGGAATAGTTTACACAGATAAATGAATGTTTCAGGATACCCCTGATGTGTTGGATGGGCGCTGGTGTGGTCAGGGTGGGGGTCAGCCTCCCAGAGCAGCTGATGCCTACGAAAGGCTTGATAGGAGGAGACGGGCAGAGGGTCCCTTAAGATTCACGCCTCTCGTGCTTTCATTTGGTCTTTAGTTTGCCCACGTCTCCGTTCAGCTTACCCTCTTTCGCCAGTTTCTCGTTTAATTGGCACAGCTGGCGAAGAAAGCCGTCATTTGGGCCGATCTCTCTCTTATGCCTCACGGTGGCCACCGCCAACCGGGCATCCATTTTATGGCGCAGCATGAGGTAAGCAACAACCATAGTAGGAGAGCGGCTGTAGCCTTCTCTGCAGTGTACGTACACCTTTCCTAGAGAAAACAGAAAACAGCACAATGATAAGAAGCTAGTTTTACTAAATAAAAAGAAAATGTGTTCCATAAAAAAACTAATTTTCTTTATACAAGAACTATTTTCAGCATGTTTATACAGTCACTGTGTCGTCCTGCAGGTTTAATCACTAATAGCTCAGTTTTCATACACTTCTTCTTTTTTCTGATTCTCTGCTTTGTTTTCTTGAAGAAGCTGAAGGATGTTTCTGTACAGGTGAGCCTTATATCCTTCCTTCATTTCCTTTATATCCACTAAGCTGTACTTGGCAAAGCAAATTTATTTGGTAACAGCAAACACACCACCATTCTGTTTGCCTTGATGCTGGACAGGACAAGCTAAAAACAAACGGGCATGGGGAATGAAATCAAAATTAAATTAAATAAAAAAATACTAGATTAATCCCTGAGTGAAACTGCAAATTGGATCAAGAGAAAAATGTATAGAAAGTGTCACCTAGTACAGTCTTGTAGCTCAAAGATATATTTTCATAGCTTTATTTAAAAAAAAAAAAAACAACTGTTTGCTTGGTATCTCAGAATAAGACAGTCTACTAGAGCTGGCCGATAAATTTATTATATCGATTGATCTGACTCAGATTTTGCTTATTTTAATGAAAACTGATTTTTTTTTTCTTTAACTTCTGCTACAGTTGGATCAACTTATACCTGCCAAAATGCAAAGTCTTATCATTTATTTTATATTTCATTTCATTTTGAAGTGAGTTTGAAGGTACGTTATAATTGTGAGAATTCCTTTTTTAAAATTGGTTGTCTGTCCTTTTATATCAAACGAAACGTTTGATTAAAAATCGGAAAATTAAATCAAAAAAGATTAAGCATAAAGTTAAAGATTTGGATAAAAACAACGTTATGAAAGAAACTGATTGCTTACTTTGCGACATAATGCAGTTATTGCCATTTAACTGGGTGAAGAGGAATTATGTTGCTGTATCTCACACGGTCAATCAGCTATAGCCATTTTCATCATGAGGAACAGCGTCCACTGAACAGACAAGACCAAAGTCAAGCTGTTTGGCCATAAAGCACAACGTCATGTTCAATGAAAACCAAATACAGCACGAACTCCTCTACATACCAAACTATTCTACAGTCAAATATGAAAACCGGGCACATACGCCTCACGCCATGAAAAAGAAAAGAAATAAGGTGTTACAGTGGCCCAGTCAAAGTCCCCACCATGATTAAAATGCCGTGTATAAACTGAACACCTGCTACACTTAAAGAACTGAATAAGTGGTATAAGGAAGAGTGGGCCAGAATTCCTCTACAATGACCTGACAGACCGCTAACGTCCTACAGAAAACACACGTTTTTGCTGCTGGAGGTCTTTGAGCAGGCTATTGAACCACAGAGTCTACTTCAATAATATCTTGTATTATGTCAAATGTTATATCAGGACCTGATGAGGACCAGATTATTATTCTATTTTTTTTCTAATATCCTGATACATAACCCTTAAGAAATGAGGGTATATTTTCTTTTCATGTGATTATATTTGGTGTACTCTGCATACTGCATTAATGACTAATGAGTGAAGGGTAAGCATCCCAACCTTCTCTCAATCCTTTCGTAGTACACAAAGTGTGCAGGGGCAGAGAGTTTGCTTACATTAATATGAAAATCTGAGACTTCCTGATTTATTGATCATTTATCAGCCTAAAGTTTGCGCAACTTAGAATGTATAGCCCATCAGTAACCTAAACTGTGCCATGTAACAATATATCCAAGTAACAGAGAGATTTGTAAGTGCAATTTTTCTCTCAGTTCCACCCTTCTATCAGTTTTGTCTTGGATCTAAGATATTCTTCAACTTTGATACTGCTCTAAGTTACTAAACTAATATTACAACCATTTTATCAGAACTACTCTGCACTAGAGACCAAAGCAGAGGAAGCTTTTAGCTAAAGTTTTCTGTTTGTTAAAAGCAGTGTGTTTCTGTGTCTTTATCCAACAGTTTGAGTTAATGTTAAAAGGAAGAATCCTTGAAACCAAACCACAAATTTCTAAAATAGCTTGGTTAGGTTTTTCAGTTGAATTTAATCCACTTCAGTTTAAATTTTCTAATAAATCTGAATTAGTTGCAATTATTCAGGCCAGTTTTTTTTTTTTTTTTGCTATTTTGCATAGGAACAAACAAAGTAAGGTGGAAGAAAAATTAAGTCACAGAAAAAAAATGAATAAAGAAACAAAAGTTGGGGAACATATGCTGCGAATAAAGCTGCTGAGAAAAGCAGCTTCCCTGCCAGGAGATGCAAATACAGGACCTGACCTCTGCTGCAGACTCGGCAAAGTCAATCATCTTCACTGCGCTCGTGTGCAACAGTGAAGCCACTCCCAGATAAATCAGGGTCTTGGTATGTGTCTGCATGCACATGATACACTACATGTTCTCTGTTTGTGTGTCCTAAAGAGTCCCTGTTTAACTTACACTGTGATTAGTGTAACCCCATGAGGGATTTCACAGAGCAGCTGACATGCTAGGCTCAAGTCAGATCTGCAGATTCTGCATTTTCTTTGAAACACAATACCTCTGTGTAACTCTTCTACTTAATCCCTAACATCTCCTCTCCAATAGCTAGATAGCTAGATAGTTAGATGGATAGATAGATGCAACCTCTACAATACCCAATCACCCTGCCTGCCACAGATCAATGTTGATTCCAATGTATCCTCTTGTTAGACAAGCTAGATCTTTGGCTTAAAGCTTCATTTATTCTCCCCTTTGTTCTCCAATTTTTCTGCCTTTTCTTTCCTTTAAGCCACTGAGTAATTCCACTTAGCTTGTTTTAACAGACAGCCAGTGGAGCATGACATAATTTCAGTGCAGATTTAATTAGTTGATATATCTTTTGGTCTTGCTACATAGGGCACTTGCATGGAGTGAGCTTGTAAACAAGACCAATTACACTTCGCAGCGTTTTGTCTTTCTGTCTGAGCAACAATGCATCCGTGCAGCTCCTCGTTAAATCCCATCCATGACCTTTTCAGAGGTCATGGATAGGGGTCATGAAATGTCACAGATAATGTTGCGCAGAGCAGCAACGTCAGACACTTCCTCTCCTCTCCACTGTGACTCCTTATACTTGTGATTTATCATTGTTAGTGCATGCTATGCCGGACTGCTTGGGAATTAGGCACCTTCCTGTGTCAAAGCTGACAATAAATCCAAACATAAGGGTTCAGCACACTAAATTGAATATCCTTTCACATGTAAGAAATAATTTTAGTCACCACTTTAAGAAGAGCTGAGGAAGGTTTGTCAGGTGGAGGAAGCCTTAAGCCTCCAGGGATTAAATGTTTCCTTAGTTCTGCTTTCCACAGTTCTTTATGTTAGTGGTAGCACACCTGACCCAGTACCTTTATCAAAATTTAAGACTCAGCTCCCTGGTGTTTTCTGCATTTTGCTTTTTTTAAACTTTACTGCAGTGCTTGTTTTTTGTGTTTTTAACGTACTGAAAATGAACTACAGGTGTGTAACACATAAAACGTTGTGACAATGCTGACATCCAGGGACTTGATCTGATAACGTGAAATGGGAGCAGGGCTCGGAGGGTTTCCGATTTAGCCTGGTGATTATCTTCCGTCTTCACTTTGAGGTTCAATGAAAAAACTAAATCGTTCAAAGACACCTTAAATCTTGTAGCCTTTGTTAAACAGCAGAAGGAGCTTGTTTTCACGTCCCAAACTTGTTAAATAAATTACTTTGAAGTGGGAGCTACAGAAGTCAGAAAAACACTGTGCTTCACTTTGATGTCTTCTACCTTTAAAGGGTTTTGTTACAGACTTAATTTTGGTCCATTTAGAAGCACTGATGAGTTTTGTTGGCCATTTTCATAGTAACACAGACAATTTATTTCCATCTTTAGTCTTAAAAAAAGCCATTTTAAGCCACATTACATATAGAAACCCAATAATTTAACAGTCCCTTTATTCACAGTGACCCTAACCCTAATATAAGTCTAGTGGACTTTGATATGTGCTACAAGAGCCGGGAATTGGCACATCCAGGTTTCACCTCCCACCCAGCTGACATTGCACCTGACCTCAAATTTCCTTCCCACAGGTTGTGAACCTATATGGAGATGGATAGATGGATTGGGGCTTCATCAGCAGCAATGATGGCCCTGTCCACTGTGGTGAAAAGGGAGTTTAGCTGAAAGGTGAAGCTTTCAGGATACTGGTGCGTCTTTGCTCCAACTCTTACCTTTGGTCAAGAGATTTGGTTAGCAACCAAAAGCATGACAACATGGATATGATGACTGAAGTAAGTTAGTCGGGCTTAGCTTTAGAGATAGGGTAAGGAGCTCGTTCCTCACAGCTTGGAGTAGAGCTGCTGCTCCTCCATGTTAAAAGGAGTCAGCTGAGGTGGTTCAGACCTCTGATTTAAACACTTCCTTGTTGTCTCTCTTTGGAGGTGCATGCAACAGGTAGGAGACTCCATAGCAGGCTGGAGAGATTAAGGCAAAATCCCAATTCCTCCCCTTGGCCCTACCACTTAGAACAACCCCACCATTTTGCAGAGGTAATATATCTCTTTCTTTAGGGAACAAAAAAATAGTAAGACATCTAGCCCATCAACCATGCTATTTAGATGGCTAGATGGCCACTATCCCTATCAGCCAAATAAAATACAACAATAGGGTTGCACATGTCCATTAGAATGGAAAAAGGTGATCATGTTCCTCCCTCAATCCCGCAAAACTTATGTCCCCCTTCTCGGAACCAGAAGTAGATCCACTCAAATTAATCCAAATTATTCCTGCAATGCCATGAGAACCAAAACCAGACAGTGAAGTTTCAGGACAGAAAATAACTCAAAAGGATCCTCAGTAAATTCGCAGCAGAATACCCTCTGACTGACGTAATTTTTTTAGCATTTGGCTCCTTAGTTTACAGACTGGTCCCTCAGGCACCTCAAGATAATAAAACAGTCAAAAACAAACTCACCTTTGCCATTATTGTGCGCTAATGCTTTGTCGATAAAATCAGCCCCCTCCTCAAAGAAGGCACTGAGGTTGAACTGCTCGGTGTCGTTGGCCTGGATGCCGTGGTACGTGATGCCTGTGCCGGCGTAGAACTCTGCACTTGTGTTAACGTGCATGAAGGAGGTGCCTTCTGCCACGTTGAGGACATGCGTAACTCCAAGTTTCTGCAAACGCATTGTGTTCTGGGCTACAAACCTGGGTAGGTAAGAGAAGGTTAGTGAATACAAATAAAAATATACACTTAAACAAGTTATTCAGCAGGTTGTTGATGTTGGTAACAAGTCTGGTGCACTTACAAAAATCTATACTCTCATTAGAACATTCAGCGCTTTCATTGATAGCTCAGTAAAGCATCTTTATTTTGCATTGTGAGAGAACAAAGAGTGTGCTGCACCACAGAAGGGTCTTGTCTGTGCTTTTCATGCTGTGACGTACCAAATATTTTCTGTTAAAGCGCTGGCAGCCTCTCTTATTGCAGGTAAACTAAAAGTGGTTGTTAAAACAAAATAGCAGCAAGCATTTAAGCATGCAATTAGAAAATGTTTGACATTTACCTCAGTGAGTCATTCGTTTTTAACCTTCATTGCACACTCATAACATTTGTTTATGGAGTTAAATGTAGTAGTGGCACTTGCACTTATTAAAAAACATATTCATGCATCTTATACTACCCTGGTTTGGTGAACTTGTACTTTTTTGTTGTTGTTTATAATGACTACCTCATGTATGCTGCAGCAGTTAGAACATCAGTTGTGTAGATCTTTAGAATGTGACATATCCAGAATGCAATAATGAGGCTACCAATAGCTGTGAGAGCAAATGTGAGCAACATCCTTAATGAAAGTGAACTCAAAAACCACTGCTGATGCTGCAGTTTCCATCTTCACCGTAATTGTTTACATCCAGCAACAAGGGAGGTTCTGTACTGTCTGAGTTTGCTGGTGTGTCTCATGACAGGTGTAGTGCTCAAGCAAGAATGTGAGTAATTAATCCAACAACAGAGCCAGTTCCTTATGAAAGTGTAAGGTTAAACACAGAGTATATCCGTAGCCCAGTCTACAAGAGAAAAGGTATCAACGTAATGTAAAAATTGTTTGTGTAGAGCTTTCTGGATTGACTGGTTCTTGTCCGAGGTGCTCTTTGGATAGGGTAGAAAAAACTAGCTATCTCAAAAAAAAACTCTTAGAATTAACTAAAGTGCCTTTATTTCTATGGCAAAATCACAGTGTCCTTTAGAAACACCAACATGTTTCAGCCCACTAGCCCACAATAAGCAGCACAACTTGACCATTTCTGAAAGAAAGCAACAGAACACACAGAACTATTTACAAAAATATGTGAAAAAAGTCAAATGTAGCTCTTCATTACGGTCAGGATATCTAGTGGCCTGTAATTTAAAAATCCAAAAAGTCTCCCTTTGGCTGAGTTCGCTTTTTCTCATGGAATGGAGGATTTGATCATTTTTATATGCTTGTAATGTCAAATGGATCTCTGTTGTGGTGCTCCAGTGTTTGGCCATAGGTGAGTTAACATTACCTGTGCAGATTGGATGTTTATGTTTAACCAATCTATCTAGCAAATGTCTCTTAGTTCTACTGGGCTAAACAAAACTTTACATCCTGGACATTCTAACCTATAAATGACAAATATGGTTTTACAACTTTCTTTTCACCCTCCTGGTGAGGTGACTTGTTATTTTTCAGAGAAACAAAATTAAAAAGAAAGAATTCTCTTAATATTTTTTTTCTTTTTTGCTCTAGTTGGTATTCCCACAAGATTGGCTGCTGAGGTGAGCTTGTTTACAGGGCTGTTTAGATTCTACCTCTTAAATTATCAATAGTTCTCTTCTGCCCATTAACCCAGCCGCAGTTGCACATGAATATATTGCCACCTACAAGTCTGGTAATGGCACACTAACTGTCTAACCTCATCAAGGTCTTGCTTAAAGGGAGTTTGTTGGGTTTTCCCTTATTGAAGTCAGAGCTAAAATTCAAAAACCCTGGCAGCAAATTCCTGGTGAATCTAATTTTTTCTTTTTTTTTTTTGTAAATAGATGTTTAAACTGATGTCATATTTTCAAGAGCTGTCTTCAGAGAGTAGTACGGAAATTGAGGAGCATCAAGTATTCAGACAAGAATTATAAAGGGAATCAGATGAAGAAGGAAGTTAAACAGATGGGTCAAAAATGGAGTAAAATAAGACATCATTTCACAGCTTTGGCATTTAATAATTACTAAAATAGGAAAACAGGCAAAAAGAAACAACTAAATCTCAGCCAGGCTCCCCTACCTCTGCTTGCAGGATGCAATACCCTCTGTTTACCCTCCTGCTCTAATAAAACATTGCCTTTAAGAACTGCGAAACAGCATATCAGATCTATACGGCTAACAAACTACAACAAAGTAAAACAAGATCTTGGCTGCTGCAGCCCATCTGGCCCGACGCCCGTGTCCACTGTTACTATCCAACCTGGCTGAAGACACTGCCCATTGATTGCAAATAAAACGCCTCTTTGTTTATTAAGGGTACATTGGTTTATGGAGCATTTAGTGTCACTAATTAAACATAATTCCTCTTTAAACAGCACCATTTTGTTGCTACCTTGCATCATATAACAATTATAAGAAGCTGGTAATGTCTAAAAAATGCAATGTGAATGTTTTAAATCTTACAAAAGCTACACTTGTATTCAGAATCATAAATCTTCATAAATCGGTGAGGCGTTCAGCCTGACAGCTCTGTGTTTTTATTGCTATATCTGCTCACAGTCAATATGAAGCCAGTGAAGCAAGGCTGGGTGACCCCCCGAGCACCTCCCTGGAGAAGGTGGCAACAAAGCCCCCTCCACAAGAACAAATAAAAAAAAATCTTGAGCTCAAACATCCCATCTGCCTGTGTGTCAGCTGAAGGACAGAACAGTGATGAAGCAAAGCAAACACACCCTTAGTTTCATTCACAAAACGCCAGAGCTGGAGTGCATAAATGATTCAGTAAATGTGTACAGTATGAGCACTTAGATGCAAACGCAAAGAAAAGGAGAATGTGCATCTGTGTGTGTCTAAAGTGTAGTAAAGTGTCCATGTTCACATTTACTGTACTTCTACACAACACATTGCAGAGATACGCTGGGTTCAATCGGGTTCACAGCCAATGGTTTCCTTCCTACTTGGAAGGAGGCTGTGTCCCAGCCTCCTCACCCTGGGATCTGCAGTCCCAACACATCCATTATTAAAGAGCAGCTTCACAAAGAGCCAGAGTGTTTCTCACCGCAAACAACCACACCTCATCTGTCCCTGAGCAGCACATGGAGGTTTCAGAGTGCTGACTACAACCCGTCTGAAAACAGTTCAAGTCTGCAAAGTGCAATCATAATCCATTTATGAGCATATTACCGACTAGTTGAATAAACGCAAGTGCTGTTCTGGTCAAATCCTCGTTTATGTAAGTCACTTACAAAAGAAAAAAATATGTTTGTGTATATAACAACGTAAATCATATAGGGCCTTTGAGCATCTGAGCAAACTGCACTTTTAAGTTCCAGTGTGTGTAATATGAAGCCAGTCACATGACTGGAATGCTGTATAATAGTTTTCCTTTTATATTATTCAGAATGGCATCAAAATAAAAATCTTCTAACTGCTACTTTCAGTTTGTCTGATTATTTGTTTCCTCCTTTTACATGTTTTTATAGTGCCCCCGTGTTGTCTTTTGCTATCACAATAAATAAAAACAAAAATGAGTAATTTATGTTATAATTATTATAATTTATGTTTTATCTGTGCTGTTTGGTCCACTTCAAACAAATCCCGGTTCTAAGGATAGTATGGTTTGTTTGGAGTAGTGTAAAAATGCTGATTCGCACACTGGTATGAACCAAACTGGTCTTGAAAACTTGGGGTCCCTAGTGCAGTTTGCTTGCAGTGTGAAAGCAAACAGACCATCCAGTGAACCAAAAACAAGAAGTGGCATCCTGCAACATGCTAGATAGCTCGCTGCCTCATCTTTTTCTTGTTGCTCAGTCATTTTGGACAAGTAAACAAAACCAAAGGAAGGTTAAAATTTCTCAGCCTTCCCTGCCCAACTGAATCGAGTCTCCTAGGCTATCCTAGTGTCAATGCACCCTTAGATCTTCCTTGAATCTTTTTTATGTTTCTCCAATAACCCAGAATGGGCAAACTTGGAGTTGGTTGGCATCCAATTGGTTTAAATATGTCATTTGTGCCTCTAATTACGATTGCATAGTACTGGATCTTTACCACCTGTGGCACATCTTGTACAAGTTGTTTAGAATAACCTATGTTTACTGAAAGAAGCAAAAAGGCAACGAGGTGGAATTTCATAGAGGTGTTTACTTTGACACAAGACAGTTTCAGATCCATGTGCTCTTGTTTGCCCCATAAAATAAGAAGAAAACTGGAGTGGAAATAACTACATTCACATTCCTTCTGATACTATTAAAATGTCATGTAACCCATAATTCAAAGGAAACTGGTTTACAGTCACTGAGTTATAAAAAATACATGCTGCAGAGAAACTGATGAGAAGGAAGCAAAAATGCCATGGCTGAAAATGCAGAGCAGAGTTAGATTTCTCAATGTTACATCTTTCTCCATTTGTTCTGTCATGACCTGAAAATAAAAAAAACAAATGAACAAGTGAATGAATGAATAAAATAAAAAATGCAAATAAAAAGATAACTGATTGAAACTACAGCTTGAAAACAGCTAATAAATACCCAAATAAAGACCCAATTAATAATCAATATTTTCTGGGACAGTTTTTTTTTTATTTTTATCATGATCTGTAAATGAATACGAAGAACCACATACATATTAGTACGGTTTTAGCCTGTTCATTTGCTTTTATTTGACTTTGCAGGCCAACTACACAGTCTACTAAAATAAGATGCATCAGTACTGCAGAGGGGCTTACTGGGTCTCAGAGGTAGAAAAGATGGACATGGCACAGGCATTAATCATCAATCAATATCACCTCTCCCTGCTTGAGACATCTGCAACACACTCTGCTTTCCACCTGTTAGGACAGCTTGGAATAGGAATAAAACTGTTAAGCCAATACTAAAAAACATTCTTTTTTATGATCAGTGAACTTTGCCAGACATCAAACCCTCTTCCTCAGGGACAGTAAACCTGGGAGCACATCAGAGTCTCTCAACCTTTCAAACCTGCAGTTTTGTCTGATGAAGCTGGACTGAGTGCAGGACTGCCAGCACTTTGTTTGAAGACTCAGCCCGGCAGACAGGCTCATTCAGATTGATTTTGTAGTAGCGCCGAGCTACAGGAATATGCTTGTACTGTGTGCTGTTCGCCCTCCTCCACCGCTCTGCTGGCAGAGAGCAGAACAAGATGATGGACTGCACCAGTGATAACCAGCTTCTCAGGGTCATCCCTGGATCTGTTCTCTGCCACATAAACATGCAAATCATTTTAAAGGCTGTTCTGTAAAATATCACATTAAAAGCCAAAACCTATGAAAAAACATTTGGCAGCTATGCTCCTCATAACTGTTTTTCTCTGTTTAGTTTTACTCCTGAAACCATCAACTGTAAGTAAGATGCGGATGTAACCATGGTGACATCATTTATTGGTTAGTTAGACAGCCGCTGTTTTGAAGTCTCAACTTCCATCTTGTTTTTATGGAGCAAGAAAAGACCACATCTGGACAAGATGGAGCTAGAGAGCAGTACATGGAAAGTATCTGATGCCAAATATCCATGTAGTTATGAAATAATTTTTTAAATGACTACCAGCACACAGATCAGAGGAATTTAATGTTGCTAATGAAACTACCATCACTTAGTATTTTAGCGTTTTTAGTTCATTTAAAGCTTTATGAAAGAGAGTCTACGAGAGCTAAAGATGTTCTGGAGGTCCTTATACCACAAACTCCATTTTAAATAGCATAAACAACGTGGCACAGCGGGAAACTGTTTAAGAGGGGAGCTTTTTCACTGTGCACCGCTAAACACGCATCCAACAGAGCACATGTTTTTTTATTGACAAAGGAAAAAGAAAAAAGAGGAGCCCTATCTGTTGTTTGGAGATACTTTGTGTTAATAAGTCAGACACAGCTAAAGCCGTCACTGCAGGCATAGACACGAGCGATTTGCTGCACTGCCTTAGCTGTAAACATGACTGGCTATTCTTACTGCAGTGATTCTTCTGTTAATCAATGTAGAAAAGCAAATAAAAATAAAATACATTTTTAAATGATAATTAATAAACACAATGTTGAGGAAAGGAAAAGGCGGAACTCACAATTACAGAGGTGCAATGCCCAACCCGACATGCAGCCTCTGTGTTTAAAGCTAGCGTATGGAAGTACTTCAGCTTCTGTGGGTGGCTTCTTTTGCTCAAAAAGTCTGGTTCATTTGGAGAAGTGTGAATGCACAAATGCACTCTGTTGCGCATCAAAGCTCTGGTCCACCTACAAAAGTAGCTCTTGGCTCACTTCAACTGATCCAAATACAGGACGCGGACTACATGGCAAAGGGCACCGTCGGTTAAACACAGAGGAGAAATTACGTGAGGAGAATGCCATTTGTTGAACCCCCCACCCATCATAACTGTTTTAATACTTCAGTCTCAGAATAGATTTTATTAACAATGTGCCCGTCTATAGCCTACTAAAGTCTCCATGAAGGACATGTACACACATCTGTGGCTACAGGTGAGCTTATGGCTAAATTAACGAGCTGCTAATAGTCTCCACAGAGACAGAGCAGGAATATTTTCACCAGCAGGAGGAAAACTCATCGTTGGTCAGTAATTACCTCTCTGGGATCTGGAGAAAGCAGGAAGTTATTCCATTCATTTGATTACTGGATTGAACTAAAAGAAGCAAAACATATTGCAGTTCTTTGCCAGGCAGACCCCTCAGCTAGTAATCTATTTACATTGTTTATTCGCAGTCAGTGAGCTAGCCATCACCTGTCGGCACAGGTATTGATTAACCCAGTGGCACACGATTCCGATGCTCTGGAAAATTAAGAACCAGCTATCAGTGTAAAGACTTACACTAAACTTCATTATTATCAGGCTGTTCTGTTTTAGTCCCGCCATGTCTTCCACTAGCTGAAATGTAAAGTGCAGAATTACATTACACTGACGTACAGCTGACATAACAGCTGTACGTCGCTGACATAACAGCTGTACGTCAATGAAAGATCGAATGAGAATCTTCTGATCGTTATGTTTACATTGAGCATTTTAATCTGAATACTTGTGTCCATGTAAACATGGCGACTGAATCCCATGATTTTAGATATTTATTTGATGTGATACTCCAGGTTTTTATTCCTGTCTCATTACCACAAAATTTCGGAAAAGAAAAACTCTGTGAAGATAATTTCAATCAGACATTATTGTACACAGACAGCGAGGATGGATGACGCCGTGCGCTGGTTTATCTCCCTGTGGTTTCACATTTTATTCACAATCTGAGCAGGAAGTACCAGTAATAACTGGTTTTACTGGAACAGTGTCGTAAATTCCTCACGAGTCAGCATGTTCATCACAAAACCAATAGAATCACTTAACCCAACAATCCTGGATTTATGTTTCTGCCAGTGATTTCCTCAGCATATACTGTACATACCCACACTATACTAAGACACATCTAATACCACACTACAATCTAAGAAAAAAATGGAATAGTTGTGTTATCAATAAAACAGCATGAAAGAAATATTTTAAGCATGGCTGCTCTCTGGCCTCTCCAGCTGAATATTTCTAAAAAGTCCCTTGACTCAAACCTGAAAGTCTTTAACACATCCTGTTTGCCTCATTTCTAATCCACTGTAGTGACACTCAAAGATAAAACTGTGACATTCATTAAAGTTACAGACAAGATATGTGTGCTCAACGTCTTCTACAGTGTTATATTTGTACTTGAATTACATGTTTATACACGCACAGTTCACGTTATCAGGTTCATCTTACTAGTACCGGGTTGGACCCTTGTTTGCTTTCAGAACTGCCATGGTGGCATAGATTCAACAAGGTGTTAGAAACATTCATCAAAGATGTTAGCTTTGTGACATGGTGCATTGTCCTGCTGGAAGTAGCCATCAGAAGATGATACACTGTGATCATAATGGGATGGACATGGTCAGCAACAGTACTCAGGTAGGCTGTGGTGTTTAAACAATGCTTAGTTAGTTCTAAGGGGCCCAAAATGTTCCAAGAAGATATCCCCCCCCAGACTTTTAAACCACCCCCATCCTGAACTGTTGATGCATAGCAAGATGGATCCATCCTTTCGTGTTTTTTCCACCAAATTCTGACCCGACCATCTGAATTTGGCAGCTGAAATGGAGACTCATCATCCAAGTAAGTCTGATTGAAAAGGTGTACCTAATAAAGTGGCTGATGAGCAAACATGCATATGACTATGTGTTTATAGTCAACTAATAAGTTTGTAATCAGCACAAAGAGTCAGGAGGACATGTGACTAAAAACAAAAGACATCTCTTTTTAAAGCTGGGAGATTTTGCCAGTTAACTGAATACTTGATTGTAAAACTTAAATTTTCAACAATTTTTTAAATACAAAATTTTCTGAAATGATTTAAATTCCAGCTTTCCGAAATTGTTTTTGCTGGTAGGTTGTTGACGTGTTTTACGTAAAAGTGTGTTGTGGAAAGTCATATGGCCCAATTTTGAGAAAATTTCTTAACTAAACTATTTATTAATGGAAAAATAATCTAACAAACCCATCATTGTTTTTACAAAAATATTTGTAAAAAAAAAAAAAAAAAAAAAAAAGTTTAAATTAAAACAAGTAAAATAAAAAAAAAGGGAGAACAAATTCCATCTGGAAATCATTGTCAGATTTAGTAGTGTTATTAAAAAGTAAATAACACTGTTAAATATATATAAAAATAATATTAAAATATAAACAAATTATTTTTAATTAAAATAAAAGAAACAATTAAATGGCTTTAAGTTTTTTAAATCTTAAAGTTTTTGTTGTCCTATCACCATAATTCTGGAATTAATTTTTCATAGTTTTCTAATGCTTTACAAAGCCAATGATTTCATGATTGATTAAAAAAATAAATAAATAAAAAGTAGAAGCAAATCTATGGACGGCAAGAGCAGCTTTTCCTGCAATTATTACATTTTGATGCCGTTATCTCAACATCACAGTTAATTATTCTCTTAACTCAAAGTCATGAGGCTCATTTTCACGTGATTAGTTACATTCCCAATTATCTCGAATAATTGTCCTTTTCTCAAGATAACGTCTACTGTAACTGATTGTCACAAGATAAACTGTTTTTTTTTTTTTTCTTGAGATCCCAAAATGATTAAGGTAAGCTTAAAAATGTTTTATTAGCATCAAATTTAATTGGAAGTTCAGGCAATTGGTCAGAATCTAAAATTTGAGGCATTCTAAACTTGAACAATGAAAAACATTTTTGGTTTATTCATAGTATTTAAAAAAGGTTCAAGTGTCAGCGCAAAATAACCTCAAATTATTCAGTTATCTTGAAAAAGCAGCATATTTAACTTGTTACTTCAAGATGATGTAAAAAGAAAAAATCATTTTAAAACACGGCCACTCTTTGCTTCCATACAAAACTTAGCCAACTCTTATCTGTTTTTTATTTTTTGTTGTTGTTTTTGTTCCAATGTCCCTTACTATTAGTATTAGTACAATCCTCAGGGTATGTATATATATATATATATATATATATATATATACTGTTTTCTCAACTAATTACTGACTCAATCAATCAGCACTTTGTTTACCTCGTATTTACTGGTTTTACTGTGCATTACTTGCACATAATTATTATAACCAATGATGATATCCATTATTTATCAGTATAGCAACTGATATATTATATTAGTTGATGGATTGTCTGCTATAATGCCAGAGGCCAGTGTGATGTCATCAAATGTATTGTTTTATCTCAATAAAAGCAGAAAATACTAAGAAACGGAATAATTTTAACAAGAACAGTTACAAAATCTTGTGAAAGCATTCAGATCAGGTCCTGGGATAAAAGTAATTTCCTTAAGCTATTTAAAATATTAGCCACAAAAGGTTTTGTTATCACTGATGTAAAGAGAAAAATATTCATTCTAAATCTAAAAAGTCAGAAAGATGTGCACTGCTTTGTAAAGACTAACTTCTCTGCATCAACTCCATTTCTGCGTGTAATAACAAAGCATCAACACTACTGGCTGCAACATTCACATCTTCTCTCTTGTCTACGTTGTGCATGCCGGCCACATTTTTTTATTTGGCATTTTATTTATTAAGAAGGTGAAAATGGAGCTTTAGGTGTAATGGTTGCGGTGTCCCTGCAGCCCAGCTGGATGAAAAAGGGGAGCGGCTTGATGAAGACGTGATTACACGGCAGTGACACTAATGATGGAGAGATTCATTGAGTAAAAAGATGCTCTTCGGCGTCGTCCTTAACGTCTGAATGCGGGCGAGTTTTCGGTAAATTTCCCAGCTTTTAAAGGCTAAATGCCAATTTACATCAGTCCTATCGATACTACTGTTAAAATTAGGCTATTGTTGTGTTTCGATGTTATACAATGTCCACCTGCCCTGCTGTCGAGGCACGCCGCTGGTAAAAGGCGGTTATTTCGAGAACAGCCGGTTATTTGTTGACAACAGGCTGTCGTCTCTTCCCTGATGACACCGGAGGCACCAAAACAACAAGCCCGCCCTGTGCGCGTGCAGTCCAGCATGCGACACTGTTGTCATTGTCGCGGATGTGGAGACTGTTACAAAATATATAAATATATATAGAGGGAATAAAAAATAACCGCTTGCGCGCTGATTCAAACCCACAGATAAAATGGTAGATGACTCACGCGTTGCCGACGTAAATTCTGGGGAAGACCTCGTTAAAGTGTTGGGTCGGAAGGTTGTAGAAGCCGCTGCCATCGGACAGAAGCTCGTTAAGTTGCTGGACAGTAACCTCGCTGCTTGGAGCCGGGACGTCAGCCGGTGGCGACGGCGGCGGCGGCTGATGCTGCTGTTTCGTGGGGCTCAGGTGTTTCTTCATGGCTCTTCTTCACATAAACTAATGTTGGATTACGATAAGCGACAGACTCGTGAGCCCTCTCTGACTGTTCAACAGCATATTTCCCCGCCCGCACGCGAGTCGTGCGCGCCGTGCCCTCCAGTCTGCAAGGTGTCTGAAGAGGCGGGTGCCTCACAGTTCACATGAACGGTGGCATTAAAAGCACTTCCGGTCATACTTTCAAATTTGAATAAAGTCCATATAAATCTGAATATTTCTTTGATGATGCTGTATTTTTTTAGTTTCTTTATTCATTTATTCATCCATATATTAGTTATTTAAGGTAATTCATTTAAAACAATTATTACTGTCCTTTGTTTTTCCCAATAAGTCTTTGTTTTAATTCTTTATTATTACTATCAGTTGATTATTTCCCCTTCAATTTTCCTAAGTCCAAGATCACATTCTTTAATCATAACTGATTTTTTTATCCTGTCAAACACCTGCTTATCTTGTTGTTTTTTTGCTTGTTTGTTTTTTTTGTTTTGTTTTGTTAAAAAAAAAAAAAAAAAACTCCAGCATAACCACTCAGGAATGTTGTCCATTTGCCTTGACTGGTTGACAGTGGTGAGGACAATTAAAACTAAACAAGCACAATAACTCTAAGCCAGAGATATGTGCTGAAAAATAAAAAGAAACAGAGAATAAAGAATAAAGAGAGAAAATAGGAGGGAAGAGCTTTGTGCATTATTATTATCACCCTATAGTCTAGGATGCATTCACACCAGGATAGTCCGGTGAACAGAAACGCTTAAGTTGGGTGTCTGCCTACTGAACCGAAATAGGGAGCTAGATTCAGTAACTGAAGGCTCTGCCTCCCATGCTACTTTTAGAAACTCTAAGAACCACAAGTAACGCTGCAGTCTGAAACCAATAAAATGGGAGAAATATGATTTCTCCTACTAACTCTTATCACAAACCTTGCTATTCAGTACTCGTTTGATCACAACCAGTGGCAGGTATTTCAGGACTTTTAATTTTAAGATATTCTTTGATTTCCGGTGTACCTTTGAGTGTTTGAATGTTGGCTTGATTAGTTTCCCATCCTCCACTACCTTCAACAGACACACCCCACCGGCGGTCAGACACCGGAGACCGTGATGGATCGTGGACAGTGTGATGCTTTCAAGTGCTGCTCGTAAGATGCTAAAAATAGCCTTTTTTAAATGCAGCTCCTATCCACAGAAATACCTGCTATGTAGATCATCTGCCTGTGTGGATGATTGAAAGATGAATTACAATTATGTGACAACAGTTTGGAGTTTGAATTACTGAAGTCCTACAACAAGTAGCCACACGATGTTATTTAATGATCTGAACGCTAAAGTTATATTATTCAGCACCCTTATGTAAAATGGGACAAAATCAATCAATAAATAAAACAATTAATGCGATGCCTTAACTGCAAAGAATTGTAGTATACCTGCCTGTCAGACAAATGCAGCACAGACAAATATAATGTGATCAACTTATTATCAGATGTTTTAATATGAATAGTAAACACAAAAAACATACAGGAGAAAATGCTTCAGGTCTATCAGTTTCATCAAGTATTTAGCTGTTTCAAAGTGGATGGAAAAGATTTTATACATAAAGCTGGAATGAATCTATTTACATCTGACTGTGATGCAAAGCAAAAACATCAAGACTGGGCCAAGAAATACCTCAAGATACATTTTGTTAAAGGATTTTCAAACAGATGAATTCAGAGTGACAGAATTTCTAGCAGATGGATTTACCCAGAAAAAACTTTGTAATGAAAGAATATGACTTTTCTTTTTCACATGTTGCATAGCTTATCTAATCTTACCCCTTATATATATATATATATATATATATATATATATATATATAATATATATATATATATATATATATATATATATATATAATTTATATATATATTTTTTTTTTTTTTTTTTTTTTCCCCACAGACGCTCACCGCTAGATGTCAGCAAAAGCAGTCAATAGATCATTTATTCACTGCCATAATGTGATGACTGAAACTTTACACTGAAATTCAAAGACTAGTTATATCCCTTAAAGATCTTTTTTTTTTTTATTTTATTTTCAGTGTGAAATATGTGAAATTGACTTTCAGTCAGATGAAATCTTAAAACGTTCATGTTTCTTATTTTCCAATTGCAACGATCTGATGATCACAGCCACAAGATGGAGCCATTGTTCTATGAAAGTCACACAAACCTGTCTTTTTTTTTTCAGAAACACAGCACGGGACTATTTGGCAATAATTAAAACAGCAGTCACTTTAAAAGGAAATAAATAAAGGAAAAAAACTGTTAAAAACCATCGGTCTGTTGTGATTAATAAGTCAGATTTGGTATGTTTGACTCCCCAGAGTGTTCCTCTGTGCAACCTCTTGGTGGCGACTATGAATAAGAGGCTGTTAAACTAGGTTAATGAGTCCAAAAAATAAAATAAAATAAAATAAAATCAGATGCCCTCAGTTGTGGCCATCAAAAGACTGATCTCATCCAGGTGAAATAACTGGAGAGGAAATGTTCGCTGACCGCTGCTGGCAGCTCAAATGTTACATCTTTATTTATTCTGTGTCTCCATTTTTTACCAAGCTAGCTTAACTTAAGTCAATCCAGCTCTCTCCAGCATATATGTGTAACTTCATTACAGTGTCACTGCAGCTGTGTTAGGGTTTTGTTTCCAGATGTGCTCGGCTGCTGCTGCAGAGCTGGGTCAGGTTTGCTGTTGCTTACCTGTAAATCTCACAGAGACATCCTGGGGCTTTGATTTGACTTTATTCAGATGCTCTTGACCCACTTCACTTATAACCCCATGCCAGTCATCACTTTTGTGTTTCCATGGCAATGCAAGGAGGTGCAGTGCAGTGCCATGGCAACAACAGACCTTGTGGAACACAGTTAAAGCTCCCTGTTGTGCATACACCTGAGTATGTGTGTGTGTGTGTGTGTGTGTGTATGACAGTTCTGCACAAAACATACTTTAGGGCCAAGGATCCAACTTCTGTTAGCCTTTATTTCAGTGTCTTACTGAGTTTTCACTTAATGTCTCTCCTGAGCATTGATTGTTTATTGTAGCTGAATACAAACAACAGCAGGCCTGTTATTAGAGAAAGGGTAAGCAGAGTGGCGTCTTCTTCGGCCTTTCACAAACACAAGAAACCAAAAGTGTAAGAAACTCAAGTCTAATGCTGCACATCACGGTACAACATTTGGGAAATATTATGCAATCACCATCGGATGTCTACTCAAGTCTAAATATGCAAATTAGTCTGCAGTTAAAGAGGGAGCTGTTGCAGCTGATTGATTGACAGGAGATGTGGTGCCAACAAGAGAGCTGTCAGTGCAAACAATACAAAGAATTACAATACTCCTTTAAGAAGGTAATTAAACTCAGTGTGGCAAATGATGCTGGTTTTTCCCAGTTAGCTGTGGTTGAAATTTGGAGCATGTACAAACAAAATGGGAAGGTTGGTAAAGGTAAACCAAGGATGGGAAATTTAAAGCAATAGGTCCTAAGAATATAAATATGAGATGAAAAAGAAGTGGGCATAAACAGGACTGAACTGTAAGAAACCAGCTGAATGAGGTGGGATTTACATCCAGAAAGCTGCTAGAAACACCTAAACAGAAGAAAACAACATTACTGTTACTGATTAGATGAAAGTGATTGTATTTTCTTTATGCTTTTATAATATAAAAAGCTGAATGAAGCCCTACAAGGTGATTCCATTATTATTACCAGGGGTTGTAATCCACAGTGGCAGTGTGGTGTCCCTAAACAGAGTAAATGCAGGTTGAGGGATGTTTAATTTAAAAAGGTGCATGATGAATGAATTACTAACATGTAGTGGTTAAGATGGGTACAGAAATAAAGGCCAAGCTGTGAATAGAGAGTGGCCATCAGTGGCTAAAATTCTTCCAGACAGATGTTTTCATCTATGAGTAGACCCAGTGGCCTCAGGTGCAGCAATAACTACACTACAGGTGACTATGTCAGCATTGTGTACATGTGTACTGTCTTCTTCTGTGTAACTTTTAAGGTGTTATTTATCCCCAACAATGTTCTAGCAACTATCAAACAAAAGTCTGGTACTGCAGTTTTAAAGCTCAGAGGGTTCTCATTTCACACACACAGTTGTTTATCCATTCAAACACACTGCATTTAAAATGGTGGCACAAATATGGCAGCTGCCATGTATGTAGACCCATGTCAAGTAGATATAAAAGGTCATTCTGAGAATAAAACAGTTATTTTAGCGAAGTGATTAGATACCAATAGAAAACGGATTTTAATGATATATTAAATTCTGTCATGGACCCCTGATTTAGTTACACATGTTTTTTTTTTAATTATTATTGTTAGACAACTTCTAAAACCTGATGGTTTTCTGGAAATCTTTTAAAACTGTGCACTAAACTAGGTAATATATTAGGAACTGAGAGAACTAGATGCATGAAATTAAAGTTAAACCTACTTATGTAGGTTTTTTTTTTTAATATTTGTGCTGCATCATCAGTTTCAGTACTCAAACATCACCTGCCTGGTATAGACTATGAAAAAAGTTGGGGGAATACATGTCAACAAACCCAGAAAATACTGTTAAAGTACATCCTGTTGCTTTTTTTATGATTTGGTGCAAATCTTTATGATTGCCATTTCAGTCAACAAACACTGCTGACTGCTCAAATCAGGAGGCTGTCTTGTCTGAAACCAGCATCCTTCTGTCCGGTCAAGATGTGCATTACTCTTGTATCCTTGCATTTTATATTTCATGTAATAAATATTCAAACCACCTTAGAAACAATTGCTTTGAAATGTGCCCTTTAGTTCCAGCAGGCGTGAGGTTTTACGTGCAGTCAGCTCTCCTTTACTGGCCCATTTAAAACAGAATGAACCACAGTAAACACTGCAGCCATGATTTCACATAAAGCCACAGAATACATAAATTATGAGGGGGGTTCTGTATAGAGGCCACAATGTGCCCCATCTGGTGGAGAGATGTCAGGACCTAACATTGATTTAGTAGCATTATTATTGACAGTTTCCCTCCTGATTTTACACCCTGATGCTGAATGACCACTTAATTGGACAACCCCACCTGAGTCCTCCTGCAAATCAGCTGTAAGTGACAGACAGTGGATTTGCGCTGTGAGCTCAAATCTGATCTAATGCAATTGGATTTCCACTATCTGATATTAGCTGTTAGCTTGATTACAAATAAAGAAGAAAAGAAAAATCTTGCATGATGGGCAGTGGATAATCTACCCATCATGCAAGGCCTACTGAGTTATGAGTTGATATGTTGCTGTGGTCAGAATATACAGTAAATTGAAAAAGTAATTTGTGCCATTACTTAATTTGTAGAGATACTTTAAGTTGCAAAGACTTATATTCTATAGGATGCTAGTAGTCTATGAAGATGAGTGCACCAATATTCCCCCACAGTAATGTGATAGAGTTGTTTTAGAGGTTTGCAGCTTTTATTCATGTAAAGTTTTTTTTAAAGGTCCTACAACAGTATTTGAATCGTGTTAACCCATAATATCCCGACGTAACTTATCTGTTACATACAGTTTGAGACATTTTGCCTCAATTTATGGTATAAACTTTGCTCAAAATCCTGTTGAACACAATCTGATACTTGTCTTCTGTCCCCTAATTGATACCCAGAAGCAGAAAACCATATTATAATATTTTTAATGTATCACGTGGTAATAAATGGTAGATATTCCTCCCAAAAATGTTAATTTTTTTGTTAAATTTTGTTAAAGGGCCAAATAAAGACCTCGTATTAAAAAAATTGGACTTTTCTAACCAATTTTTCATGGGTCACCCTTAATGGGTTAAAGTCTGGATTTTAACTTGACCACTGCAAAATATTCTAAATTGTCCTGCTTCATGACCCAAATTCAGCCAAGCTTTAGTGGTCTGACAGATGACTAAAATGCAGACATCAAAGTCTGTTCTTCATGGACTGCTGTCCTGTAGCCTTTAGGTGTTTCCCTGCTTTAAAACACCAGACTAAAATAAAGGGGTCATTGTGCAGAACGTGACAACGAGCTGTTGGAGCCATTTCATTTGAATCAGGTACGTTGGAGCAGGGAAACAACAAAAACCTGCAGAACAGTGGCCCTCGAAGACCAGACTTTGACACCCCTGC